>NC_056748.1:784798296-784850796 GCF_019279795.1 Protopterus annectens | reverse complement strand
TCAAATGCTAATCTTATAATAACCTAAATAGATTAACATTTTAATCATACAAGGAAAGGAGCAGTAAAAGCAAAGTTGAGAGGAAAAGAGAAGAAGAGAAGTGGGGAGAGTGTGTGTGTGTGTGGGGGGGTAGAAACATCTCTCTTTCTCCTTTCTTCCAAATAATTCAATTAATAATACTTGCAGATAAAACATTATTTCTGTGTTCCTTTGAATTTTTAATATTAAGTATGCAGATAACATGTTGTTACTTACTCCCTCATTTATTCATTATATGTCATATATTAAAAGTTAAATTTGGCAGTAATATATAGATATGTCTATTGGATGTGAGCAATACTGATACATAAGAGTTTATATCAGTATATAAATATTTGGTTTACTATTAAATGTGCGAATGCACTCCGTGCGAACGGCGACCCCATCGACACGTTTGCGCGAACCGAAACACCGAAACCATTTTGATAGCGAACCGAAACCGCGAAACTCCGACGATCGACATTACCGGCCGCGCAACACCTCCACACCCATGCTACCATGGGTCGGATGGGGGCGAGGTTTTGCCGTTCGCACATCTGGGCGTCGGTGTTGTGACGTTTGCAGTTCCGCGTTCGGGCAATGCGCGTCGCACAAAACGGGATCGACAATTTGATAGTAAACCTAAATATTTACATATAGTGATAAGATAGCATATATATACATGAAGCAGGGACATGTACACATTTGTGTATGTTCTTAAAATTGCATATGTATACATATATATATATATATATATATATAAATATATATATATATATATATATATATATATATATATATATATATGCAGATAAGCTATTTGAGTTTTAAATAGGAATCTCTCAAAGTATTCACTATAAATTGGAACAGATAGGAAATACAAAAGAAAGAAAAGAAGAAAGGAGATGAGAGGGAATGAAATTAAAATAAAAAAGAGGAGAGGAAGATAAAGAAAAGAGGAGAAGAAGTGAATGGAAGAATGACAGGAAAGTATAAAGAGAAGAGAAATGAAACAGAAACAAGAAGTATTAATAGACAAGTGAAATGGATAAAGGAGGGAGGTGAAATAAGGGGAAGAAATACATAAGAACAAAAAGATAAGGCTAGCTTAATACTCATTAATTGGTTATTAAATATGCAATGCATTCTTCTAATTATAGATAGCAATAGTGTGTTCATTTGTTGCCTGTAGTACAGGCTGGTGGGTAGATTGGATGGGATTTATCTTCAAACTAGGAACTTTGGATTACATGTTAGGAGTTTGTTTTAAAGATAGGTTATTGAAAATTAAATTTAGTTATGTTCTAAATTTAGTGTCAACATCAAGTGTTAAAATTTACATGTGCATAATAGTTTGTTTTTTTTTCATTTTCATATGTAATTCAAACTACTATTCAAAGGGAAAGCTATTAGTTACAGAATATCTTATGGATCTGTCTCTTTGATAACATGTCAAACCAAAATGGAGTTCAGTTAATATAAATTGTCTAAATAATGGTTGCAAGTGAGGAAGTTTACTGAAATATATAAATTTATTCAAAGCTCAAGTTATTTTTCTGCAAAAACACACCTAATTTATAAGGATATTGACAGACAATTATAAAAACTACACAATCTTAGTGAGTTCTAATTTCAAAAAAACAAAAAAGAGGGTTTGCAATTCTTTGTTATAATGCCTAAAATTATTAGTACTTACAGTGACAGTGAAGGAATGATGTGTATAGTAGTAATAGAAATGCAAGGAAGAATCTATACTTATGTAAATATCTAATGGATTCCAGAAAGTAGAGTTAATCTTATTGAAACATATTTAAATAGTATAACTACAAATTTGAAATGAAGTTTTGTGATGGCTGGAGATTTCAATTGCTTATTAAGTAAAAAGGATATTAGTGCATATACTAAACCTAGACTATCTGCAACAGCTAAATCTGAATTAAATTTTGTAGAATTATTTAATAGTAAAGACACTAATGTATTTTCTGTATCTGATTCATTGTTTTATAGCCATTATTCATATAGGTATGAAACTCAATCTAGAATAGCTAAGGTCTTTATATGTAAGTTAGGGAAAGTTAAGGTGGTGTCATGTCCTTTATCAGATCATAATTCTCCTACATATGATATTATGCTTAAACCAAAAAACCTAGTAGCATGCAATAGGTTACTCACATACATATAATATAATTTAAAAAAATTTAAATTTGGTTTCTTGATGAAATTCAGCCATTCATTGACATTAGTAATAATGGTGAGGTTTCACATGTGATTCTGTGGGACTGTTTAAAGGTCTAGTTATATGGTAAGATAATGGGTTGGTACATTAACAAAAGGAAACAAAAGGCTAAATAATTATTATAATTGTGAATACTAACTGATAAACTAAAAATTAATATATAAAAAGGTAACGGATTTAGAAGATGAAATGAAAAGCTTGAATACAAAATATCTTGAAATTTTACAACATAATGTTTTGAATAATTCAGAAAAAAAATAAAATGCAATCATATTGCCTAAATTTGAAAA
This sequence comes from Protopterus annectens, assembly GCF_019279795.1. Taxonomy (NCBI): domain Eukaryota; kingdom Metazoa; phylum Chordata; order Ceratodontiformes; family Protopteridae; genus Protopterus; species Protopterus annectens. The sequence goes on along the minus strand of NC_056748.1, from coordinate 784,848,252 downwards.
GCCTGCATAAACTATTAAATCAAAAATGATTAATAACATCTAATTATATTAAAGAAGTTTCTGCACCAGATAGTAGTAGACAAGCAACAGATATAGAAGACATTGTAAATATATTTAAGGACTACTGTGACAAACTTATTAAAACAAATGAGATTAAGATGCAAGAAAAAGTAGTTAAAACTTTCTTAAAAAATAATACAGATATGAAACTAAGGATAAAATAAAGAAAACAAGAAAACCCATTACAATGATTGAAATAAAAGAACAAATTAAAATAAAGCTTCTGGTAATCATGAAATAATATCAGAATTATACCAATTATTACCAAATGAGACATTCGTTTTTCTGTTGATTTTTTTTCTAGTTAAAAACATATCTAATATTCCCCCATCTTAGAAATATACATTTAGTTCTCCTATTTTAAAACAAGGTAAAGAATCATGATTATGTTCTTCATATGCACCCATATCTTTAATATTGACTATAAGCTGTTTATGTTTATACTAATAGAACTAAACATTTTCTCCCTTTATTGATAGATGGAGCTCAAATGGACAATCTTATAATAATATCAAAAGAATAATTACAATAATTGATTATGCCAACATTATGAAAAAGGAGCTGTCAATAGTTTAGATATAAGTAAAGCATCTAATACTGTTAATTGGTTTATTTATCTTCTGCATTAGAAACATATGAATTTTCAGATTTATTTACAACTTACTAATTACCTTTACCATGTTTCCTTTGCATACATTAACTGGGTTCATTTCTCAATCAATAACAATCTGTAAAGGTAATAAATAAGGCTGCCCATTATCCCCTTTATTATTTGCTCTGGTGATTGAAACTGTAGTGAACTTTATAAGACCAAATTTAGATTTAAAGGGATTTAAAATAAGTTAAAATGTCTGTTTGCTGAAATGTACTGTTCTTTCATTGAAATGTAACTGATTATATTTGGCGTAATTGATGAAAACACTGTTGTAAATAGTTGTTTAGTTTTTGTTATTATGTATGGTAAAAGTGTTGTTTTGCGATATGTTTTGGAGAATTAAAAAAAAATAGGAAAAAATGAAAGCCTGTTTTATTTTATTTATTTATTTATTTATTGTCATTTGTTTACTAGGAAAGCCTGAATGGGCTTAGAAGACTCATTTTTAGCAGAGGCCTGGGGAGAAAAGCTTCACATATATAAACATGTAATATATTTGAGACAGTAGAAACATTTACAGTTCATAACCAAGGATAAAAAATGATAAGATACATTCCATGGGGACCTCCAAACAACAGCACTAATCAACATACTTATTCAGTATTTGAATTATTTGTTTATAGGATTTATCTGTATGATTTTGTGAATGAAGAAGATTTCAAAGTACTCAACATGTGAATGTTCCCATAGCACTAAGTAACACTGCTCCTGGGTCATGGCTGAAAAGGGTCTGCCACCCAGTCCACTTACCTGGTTATCAAACTTAAATAAATAATTAATATTGCCACATGCTTTCCTGAGGAAATGTTGTCTGACACACAGATTGCTTCATTCCTTCTATATATGTATCCCCCAACTCAACACACAGTGACTGTTATTACCTTTGAAGCCACATTATTACCTGAACAGACAGAATACTACCTGACCTCAGATCAAGTACTAATTGAAATGCTTCATGCATGTGTAGTTACTTTGTATAGGGATGTGTCGGCTCATTTCTGTGGAGGAACATCCACTGTAGAATACACCACAACTGAAAGCTGCACTCCACTTATTTTCTGAAGCAAAAGAGACAATCATTTATTTAGACCTATTGAATTCAAACACTTTGATCAGGATGAATTAGCATTGGTGGTATACACCCCACATATAAAGGTTTTCTCTCACTCGCTCTCACTTGGAGTCTGCCATCATAGAAAACAAAATATGTAGGGGCTGGTTTAAGGACAGTTATGAAACCACTTTCATAAGAAAACAGTAGTTAATCTTGAGTGCCCAGTCCTTATGAAAGACTAAACAGTATTCCCTGCAAATAAATGCCTGCAGCTTAGTAATCTAAGAAAAGTATTTTCCAAGAGGTGAACATAAGAGCCACCATACCAAGAGTTTAAAGAGAAGATGAGAAAGCTAGTCATTCACAAAGTTAAAGTCACAAGGAAGAGAAGGATTCTTCAAAGGTAGGTGAAAGGCAGATCCTCATTAAAGAACTGATTAACCAGTCCATGCAGTGTTGAAGCACCATCCTCCACATGGTCATTATGGCTACTGATATTAGTAACATGATCTTTGACCATAACATAACTGAGACCCAAATCATACAGGTCTCCAAGACAGGTTAACTTAATCTGCAGCTAACCATCTGAAGTAATCAATGAGAATAAATCTTGGTCTTTTTTTCTGAATATTATGATTAGAACTGGAATCAGAAAGATTTTAGGTGTAAACATTCTCCCAGCTATGGAAGGAAGAAATAAAAGGTCCACCATCAACTCATTCTTGCCCTGTTTGAACCAAACAGAACAAGGGGAAAAACTTTTCTCTTAAGAGGTAAATAAGCTGATCTCCTTATAGACATTATCTAGAAAATAAACTCTTCATATCAAACAAGTACTGCTGCTCTGCAGCTCAAGGAATCCACCAGCACATTCACTTCCCTGTCAAGATGGAGTCAAGATATATATTCCCCCCAGACCCATGCTATATCTTTGTATAGGACACGTGTATGTGCCATGCTACTAGATCATGTACCACACTATGGCCAGGGAGTCTAACCTGAGCAGGGGTTTTGTGGTTTCAACTTGAGCTTTTGGTGTGAGGAATGAGCTTTTAGTGTGAGGAAGACAATCTGTAGGACTATATGATTTATGTGGAGCTTCCTCCCCTGGGAAGCCCACTCTTTCTAATCCATGTAGTATGTTAGTGAGCTCACCAAGCCACTGGCAAATCATTCAGCATCAGTATCTCTGGCTGTTCTGCTGTAGCAAAAGAAGTTCCACATTGTGATTGGAGGGAATCATTCACATCTCTAGAGACTAAAGACAAGGGTCCAACACCAAATGAAGGTCAGTGAGGGTAGGATGGCATTGCAGCCACTTACACCACACCATCCACAGCACCATCATCACCCTCATGCATTCAAATGGAACAGTACAGACTGTGACTGTCTCAAGGCACAGGAAGCAAAAGATGTTCAAGACACTCCAGTACTTCCTCACCTACTATGAAGATTATGAATTCCTGAGTACTGACTGTTGGCAGGAATGTCTGATTATGAAGGGTAACCCATTCTGATCCAAAGAATGCATTTTCTCTCTCTGAAATCAAACTCAGAGGACTGCTTACCCTGATATTGAACTGAACCCAAAAGAGTGTCCAATTCTGCCCAGTGAAGACAGTCATCTGAGTTTAAGTTCAGGGAGAAAGTATGCTTGTTTATGGATTCTTCCAGCATCTGCAACAAGATAGGGACACTTTAGGATTCACTTAGTGGGTCCACCAGGAGTCAGCTTTCCAAATTGAGGAGCAAAAAAAGATCTTCTTCCTACAATATATTCATGTAGTATACATTCCGGATACAGATGAGAGACCAGACAACACTTCACACTGAAAGCAATGTTGGAAGCATCCATAAACTTGCAGGACACCTGGATGGTGTTACTGGACCTGTTGGAAGCTTTCTGGAAAATTAGTGCCCAGTGTTCTTACAGGAGGCTTTCAGATTGCTCATAACCCTGGACACTACTTTTCCACAATACTACTTTACTAAAAAGCTTCCAACAACTCCAGTAACACCATCCAGGTGGCCTGCAACATCAACAGCATGAACCCCTGGTGAACTACTATCTGGAATTTGACACATAGAATGTGCTTATTGAAGCAAGCAGGTTCCAAGATGAGAAAGAAATCCTCTGTCATTTTCAGAATAAGGAAAAGAGAGCAGAGCCCTTTGCCTTTTTACAAAAAGGACAGACTCTATGCATCTTTGCAGAGTACAATCTAAGCTGGTTCTAAGGGTTTTGAAGGGCTGGCTTAGTCACTGATTGTAGGATTTTCTGGGAAGTATCAAACAGCTTTAAGTTGCTGTCATCCACAAACACATCCAGCACACAGTAATTTTTGGTGATGGTCCACCAAGCAGGGGCAAACTTAGAGAACCAACCCTCCTATCAGTGATCTTATATGATAATTGGGGATAGAACTGTTGGGCTAGCATATCAATTCTCTTTAGTCTTGATCAACACAGCTGAACAGGCGACACTACTTATTTTTATTTATTTTATTTTATTTTACATTTGTTGACCGGGATAGTCCGACTGGATGCATGTCCATTTTCAGTGGAGGCCCGGGGAGAAAAGCTCTAAGGGTAAGCAGATACAGCATCCACATTACTTGACATTAAAGAACCCTCCTCATGTTATAGGTGCTTCTTCATATTCTTCTTCTTAGACAACAAGTGGCCTAAAAGAAGGGTTAGAGGTTATCATATAGACCATTCACTGTGGTCATTGCCCATTTCCTCTTTTAAAGGTCTTCAGCCAAATTCTGAGAGGACCGAACAAAGAAAACATCATCCCAGAAGGAGGAATCCAGAAAGGCCTGCCTAAGCTAACTCTAAAAGAATGAGTACATGAGCCAATCCACCCACTCAAGAAACTTTCATGAGCCTGTTGCCATCACCTTAGCATCACTGCAGTCAAAATTATAGTGGGATACATGAATACCCACTGCAGAATTTATAGTAAGTGCTTTTCTAGCCCTCCCCTAGTCCTAGATTCAAGTTCATCTGACAGCTTTTCCAGCACTTAAGTAACTAGGAAGAAACAAAACCTGAGCAGGAGAGAAAAATAGATGGGGGCCTATGTCTCAATGTGACAGTGAAAAAAAAATCCAACCTCTTCCTGTCAACCCAGTCCAAACCCTTAGACTCCTTATCAGGAGGTAAGTTGAAAATATGTTTTTTTTCTTTCCTGTAGCCAGCACTGCATTGAAGAAAATCACACAGAAGTCTGCCTTGAATGTTTAGTCAGGATATTACAGTTCCCTGTTTGGGACTTGTAGATGGAAGCAGCATTCTTAGGCTTAAAGGAAGTAAAAGCCATGTACTTTCACACAGAAATGGTATCAGTATTTAAGCTGGGCTTCATGGGTGTGATGCCCAGATCCCTTAGTCCGTCTTGCTAATTTATTCATGAGGCATATCTGGTGAAAGCAGATGAGCTACTGGCCAGCTCCTAGTGGACTTCATGAGTTCTTTAAACCAATTTTCAAAAGAAGTGGTCATCCTGTGTAGAGTACAGGAATGGTACATGTTGCTATTCCTAATTGCCTCAAGGTCAACGATCTCTTGCTCATGAAAATCTGGCTTCCAGGGCAGTAACAGAGGAGGAGACTCATTCCCACCCTAAGCTACAGAGAGGAGTGGCCTAGGCTTAAGTAACATGTACATTAAGTATGTAACACTCACAATGGGGAAATGTAGACAGCAGAGATGGCAGTTGGTCTTCAGAGGCCTATGCAAGGTTTAGAACTTGCAACAACTTGTGCTTTGTAATGGTAGACTCTTACATCTATCGTGCTAACTCTTACCAGATATCAAACAGCTGATTTGCACCTAATGCCTGAACCAGCTTCGTGCATCCAACTGATGTAAGGGAAAGCATGGGAGCCTCCTGTACTCTTGGGTAATGAAGACTTCCCAAACTCAAGTGCAACCAACAAGCCAGCAGTGAAGTAATTAAGGGATTAGTCCTTGCTAGCAGCCCAAGTGTGGGTAGACTCCAGGTATTCTAACATGGGAGGGGGATTGCTGACACCACTGAATGTCAGGTGTGCATTTGTCTTTTCCTTGGTCATTGATGGGTAAGATTTGAACCATTGCCAGTTGCAAAGTTATTTATAACTCATGACAAAAAAAGTCACCTCCTGGATAGACTTGCAGGAAGATATAGCCTTACATTACATTACCTTACATTACATTACCTTACATTACATTACATTACCTTACATTACATTGCCTTACATTACATTACCTTACATTACATTACCTTACCTTACATTACATTACCTTACATTACCTTACATTACATTACCTTACATTACATTACATTACCTTACATTACATTACCTTACATTACATTACCTTATTATTATTATTATTATTACTATTATTATTATTATCCTTACATTACCTTCTCATGCCAGTCCAAGTACCAAAACATAATGAAAAGAAAAAATTCAGGACAACATGAAAGCAAGATAGTAAAAGCCAGGTCCATGAAAGAAACTGGTATTGTAGAAAAAATAGTCTAGGTTCTCACAACCCAAAAACTTTAATGTATTAACTTTGAGGTCACATCCCCCTCAGAGAAAAGTTGACTGTCAGTTTCTTGAGCGCTCTTTCAGCAAATGCATGCTGCAAACTACATTCATTGAAATCCACTTTCACCATCAAGGGACTTTTTCCTTTATACCACTGTTGTGCCACTGTGGGCTTGGCATATTTAAGTGTGGGGACAAACGGGGTTCCCTACCCATGGGTGTGAAGGGAGCTTGCTCCTGCAAAAACCACTAGCTTAAGGGTCACTGAAAATAAGTGTTATGGTTTCTGCACTGACTGAAAGTTTCGTCAGCATACCAACATGATTCCAAAGAAAATAGGAATACCCAGTTTAGGAAATAAACTGAGCATCCCTACTTCTTTATTTCTGTACAACTCAGATGATGAACTTGGCATCCATCATTTCGGTATCCAGTCTTCTGAAAGTGATAGCTCAGTGAATGCAAATTCCACAAAAAAAAAAAAACATCACCTGACTGCAGGCAAAAGCTTCAGGATGTGGCCGGAGGGAGGTAAAATTGGCAAGGGATATAGCTGTCAGTGGTTTACAGCAGATGGTATGGTGCCTGAGCATTGATATGTAGGGACAGATAGAAGTAATCAGGTCAAGAATGAGAAAACAGGTGAATGCTCAGATGCTCTGAGGTACGCCAAGGTCTAGTGTGAAAAAACAGGACTGACAACAATAATGGAAATGATGAAGCAGTAGAGAGGAGTAAATTGATCACTTCACTTTGCTGAATAGGCAGAAGGAAACAAAAGAAAAGAGTGTTAAGAAATGGAGAGTAAAATATGATACAGCAGCAATAGCAGGTAGGACAACCAATTGAATGGGTTTGCTATTTTTGATGGAGTGCTGGTAAATTTGTATCCATACACCAAGACAGACATCTGGACACACTTTTATAGGATGTCACTAATGAAAGATGTTGAGCCATCCTGAATATAGTACAATATGATGAAGAATGCAAGCAAAGGAAATAGTTGTTCTTAGAAAGAGCTTGGACCTGGCTGGATATACCACAGCTTTGCATTATTGAGTCAACTGGGGGAGAGACATATTCTTAATACTACAGCTATCTAATAAGATAAGAGCTAGATACAGGGGATAGTAGCAGACATTAGCGCAGGCAGGGCAGGAAGAGTTCGAAGAAAGCTGATTTACTTTCAGCTATGGACTATGCATGAACAAGAGTTATAGGGACAGGCATGACTGCATTATATGTAGGAGACAATACCTCAGTACATCATGTTAAAAGATCACTAGGCAACAATTCATGGTTTTACTTTTTTCAGGCTGAAAGGGAGTTCTTGCTTTGCTTATGACAATAAAAATAAATAAATTAACCCCAGGATTGTGTAAGTACCAAGACCAAGAGGCACCAGCTTTCTCATAAGAAGAGTTCACAGTAGTTCTTTCCATTCTGTTTAAAGAGATCAGGGATACACAGCTTTAAAGCTGGCAAGAGAAAGGCCAGATGTGCTACATTAAAAACATGGGAATGAAGTACAGACAAGATGGATTTAAAAATCCCTCAAGGAAAAGACTTTTCAAATCACATGGAAGGATTTGTCTCGTGTATCAAGAATATGACCATTGTCCTGATGTGATATTTATGAACTGGGCATCCTTTGCCCTGAAAAGACACAGAAACTGATTCCTGGAAACCACTTACTTCCTCAAAAGTAAAAAGTTTCAATAATTACTGCTAAAAAGAAATACCAATGGCAGTTAATGTTCATAATCTTTTATATTTACATATACTGTTTGATATTGTTCAGTCATAATTTAACAATTTAGTTGTATTTTTTTTTACTTTATTAAAAAATACCAATGCTTTTTTATTTTCAAACATGAAGTTTGACTGGGTTACTTTGACAGAGATACTTTGAGTTAAGTCATAGTACATTTTTCTCCATTACTTGAACCAGCAGGGCACCTGTATGCTCATTATTGCTTACTGTGATGTTTTCATTTTACTTCTTGACATTAGATGCACTCCAGTCTGTAATGTTTCAAGTAAAATAAATAAGTTGCTGATTATGTATTTATTTCAACAAAAAAAAAATATATGATTGTTAACATACAGTTTATATTGATTTACCTTGTTTTCACTATTTTAAAAGGTATTATTTTGTATATTTTATTATAATTTGGTTTATTTATTTTAATAACATGTAAGTGATATAGCCAGCAACTATACAAGTATTTTTCTAGTGATGTTACATAATTGTCATAAAATTCATCAAATGCTAATTAGTTTTAGGGTTAAACCTTTACAGTCCCTACTAATGCTCATTTTCTTCAAAGCTGACACAGTAAAATGTTTCTGAATAACTCATATGCACTTTTTTATCTGATAATTTGTGCCATATCACTTACTGGAGTATTGAGTGGTTCCCATGGTAACTGACTTGTAATGCTAGAAGTAATGCCCTAGTTTAAGGACTCAGTTTTTGTTTGTTTGTTTGTTTTTTTTATTTTAGCTGATCTGTCTCTCTGTCTCACTTTATGTATGTTATGTAATTAAGGTTAATTTGTGTAGCTAGTGACAGGAAACTGTTCACTTTTCATTTGTTGTTTTGTAACAATTTTGTTTTAGCAATGTTTGTGGATTACATTGATAGAAACTGACACTATCAGAAAGGTAGGAACATAGGAACAAGACTAGGAAAGTGATTACCATAACCAAAAGATGCCTGCCGACATACATCTTTAAGCAGACACACTTAAAAGTTGTTGTTGCACTATAACATATGTAAGTGTCGACAGTTGCCATTGTGACTGACTTCTAATGACAGTGGTAGCGCCTACCTGCATGTGCATGTCTTTAGATATACTTACCTATCTATAATGTATGCCTTTGTGATTTGGATTGTACTGACCAGAGAGATTTGAGTTCTTACTTACTTACAGAAGAATTAAAGCAGCGCTGCTACGGGAATGAATATTACAGCAGTTTTGATAGTCAGCTACATAATATCCTAGTTTTCAATCCCTGACTGTGGGATCCTTAGAGCATTACCTTGGTCAAACCCATTGGGTTTCTGCTGCCTTTTTATAGTTACATAATAACCTTGCTTATTTTGTTTATTTGCAGTCTCTTGTACTTGAGTTACACAGCCTCAGAAGTGAAGTGTGTAACATCCTGCCACTCTCCATGAAGAGTTCTTTTAGAGTGTTTGAATTATACAGTGAGCTGCATCCATGATGTAAGTACAAACAATATCCCATTCATCATCCGGAATAAGAAAGTGACTACAGGTCAGGCCAGTAATGCTTAAGAAAATTCCTATTCCATTGCTGTTGGGCTGTTTGGATCCCACCTGATAGGTAGTTTTATGGCTGGCTTCTTGATCTGTTATGCTGCCACTACTTTATTTCAGAGGATGGTGTATCGGGTAGGAAATGTTGCCTGGGTAGCTATACAAGAGGGAGGTGAAGGAAGACACACAGTGAAGTCCTTGAAAAGTACAAATATAGCATCCTAGAGACAGTGCAGGAGAAATGGGAGGAGCACTGACAAAAGAGGATGGAGAGGTAGTATTTCCTTTTCCGCAGCCAGGACTTGAAACCTAACTCCCTTTCTAATGCTCTCTGGTCTCTCTATTTTTCATCTCCCCTTGAACTTCATATCTTCAATTCACTCTCTACTCCCCATACATAATACTCCTGCCAGCATCTCAACAGTCTCCATATTCTATTACTCCCGGACTTACCTGCATATTTTCACTCCTTACTGATTGTCACCCTGACAAGCTACTCTTGTGTCTCTTCCCGCTCTGTTCGCCCTGCGGGCTCACTCCGCTCCCCTACCCTGCCCCCAAATTCCACCCGCCCCCAGCATCCCTACACTTATACACCCAAAAACACGCCTCCTATAGATTAATCCAATCATACCATCCATCTCTGGCCACACCCACCTCTATTAATAACCCACCTCACTTCATCTTCACTCCCCTCAGAAATAAAACCTCTCCCACCACCACTTGTCTTATCTTCCTAGAAATTCCACCTCTACACTTAACTCCTACACCTCTAATCACCCACTACACACTTCTTAGCTATGCCTTATCATAGCCACTTACTTCTATTACTCTTCCTCCTACCTACTCTGTCTACTACCTACCTCTTAACCTCCTTTGAACAACCCCTCCACTCTACTTTCACCATTCCATCCAAACAAACTCTGACAGCTTTACCTGCTTTATCTACAAGCTTTTTTAATGTCATTTATAAATCCAGTTACTTTCTACCTAAATATCATCGATTAATACACATCAAATACTCCGTTCTAAACAATAGAAAATAATTTGACTACCATTGGAAACTTCTACAATTCAAGAACTTTATACTTCTCCACTCCTTAATAGATGGGGACATTCACCCTAACCCAGGTCCACACCCTACCACTACTCACCACAAACTGCAACCAATACAAGACAACCCCCTTTCCTTCTACCATACCCTCCAAATCACTCTCAATAGCCCATCTAAACATACGTAGTATTTGCAACAAAATACCTCAGGTTCATGCCCTTCTTGAGGTTCATCAGTTTGACATCCTCTGTCTAACAGAAACTTGGCTAAAACCCACAATAAAAGATGTTGATATAATCCCCCCAGGTTATAGTATCTTTCGTAAAGACCGCACAAACAAAAAAGGTGGAGGTGTCGCAATTCTCTACAAATCTGGACTACAAATTAGTAACATAAATTCCAATCTACCCTTAGATAATAATGCAGAAACAATTATAACTAGACTACAGCTTAACTCCAACAAATCAATAAACATCGTCTGCTCCTATCTTCCCCCAGGTAAAAATCAAAGTACTCTAGAAGACATATTAAACTGCCTTTCTACATACCTTCCACAGGAAACCATAATCCTAGGAGACTTTAACATAGACTGGAATTTATGTACCCAAACTAATCCATCCACTCTGGTCAACCTGTATGGTTACTCACAAACTATAAACTCCCCGACCAGAACAAATAAACCTAATAATAAAGAAAGCATCCTGGATTGGATACTAACAAATAGCCCACATGAAAAATATACAACAAGAACCTTCCCAGATGACCTCAGCGACCACTCTCTAATATATATTATCAGACACAAAACAAATCTTACTATCCCAACTACCATTAGAACGACCCGAACCAAAAAACATTTTGACCCCAATCTGTTCCAAACCGATCTTAAGCAATGTAACTGGTCACCTCTTAAAACTCTACCCATAAATGAGGCAGTCAATCACTTCAACAACACTTTCCTAGCAATTCTTGACCATCATGCCCCAATACGCTCTGTTAGAATCAAAACTCAACCAGCTCTATGGCTTTCAATTCATACTAAGAAACTAATTCATAGTAGAAATAAATCTTGGGCAAAATGGCGTTCCTCAAAGAATAGTTCCGATCACCAAACCTATAGACAGCTAAGAAACGTAACAAAAAAAGCTATCCTACAAGATAAAAAGAACTTTTACATCCAATTACAGCAATCATCCCTTAAACAACCACAAAAATTTTGGAATACTATTAATACACTACTATCCCCAGGCAAAACACCCACACCTAATCCATTAGGCTCCAACCCTGATTGCCCAGCACAAACAGCAAATGACTTCAACTCGTTCTTTACTACTTCTGTACTAAATCTAGCTAACCAGTTAACCCCTGACATCTCTAAACTGCCCATTCCTAACTCCACTCTTCCCCCACTATTCCATCTCAAACCTATATCCACATCCTATATCTGTTCCCTACTCCAAAAATTAAAACCTACTAACCCCTCAGCTGACAAACTTCCAACAGAATTCCTTCAAATAGGAGCCAAAGCTATTGCCTACCCCATCTCCATATTGATCAATAGAACCATAAAAGAAGGCATTATACCATCAATCTAGAAAATCTCTTATATTATCCCTCTTCACAAAGGTGGCAACTCCACTGATCTCTCAAACTTCCGCCCCATAGCACTACTCTCCCCACTTGCTAAAATAATGGAGAAGTGTATACACAAACAACTACTAAACCACCTACTCCATTATAATCTCCTAGCTAACTGTCAACATGGCTTCTGGACATTCCATAGTACCACCACAGCCTTGTTATCCTTTACTAACTGTGTCAATACTAATCGCAACAAAAATATCCTTACCTCTGCTTTCTTTGTTGACCTATCAAAAGCCTTCGACATGGTTAATCACCAACTTCTCCTCCACCTATTGAAGTCCCTCTCTCTTGACACTCCTGCTATGAACTGGTTTACATCCTACCTCAAAAACAGACATCAGGCAGTTCTCTGGCAAAACCACCTATCAGACCTCCTTCCCACCTCCCTAGGTGTCCCCCAGGGCTCCATATTAGGTCCTTTACTGTTTTCCATTTTCATAAATGACCTTCATCTTTCTACTCCACTTTCTACCTGCATTCAATATGCAGATGACTCCACTATAATCTGTTCAAGCACTTCCCAAACCGAACTTCATTATCTCACACAAAAAGCCTTCAGCACAATAGAACAATGGTTCTCTAACCATTGTCTTCTACTTAACCCTAAAAAAACTAAACTCTTGCTCTTCACTCCCTCCCACTTGTCTACTCCTTTTCATTTCACACTCATATCCAGCAATGGTACCCTCATTTCTCCAGACCCTACCACCAAACTCCTAGGAATTACAATTGATAACCATCTAAATTTTGATGTACACATAAATACTACAATAAAATCTATTAACAGAAAACATGGATCCCTCTATAGAATCAAACCTTTCCTTACTCTAGAAGCCAGGACCGCAATAGCAAGAACCCACTTAATCTCTACTCTATTATATGCTTCCCCCATTTATACCAATCTTTCTAAAAACAACCTTAACAAACTGTCTAAATAATATAACAATATAGCCAGATTCGCTAAAAATTCCCCATATAGGACTCATCACTGTCAGAACCTAAAACAACTAGGTTGGCTTGAACTTCCCCACCAGCTACAATTTAACCAACTTGTATTAGCTCATAAAACCCTACATCAACCCAATAACATCCCAATTCTTTCCACCCTCATAATGCCATATAAGAACCTGAAGAATCTACGCTCCTCCAACAAAATGCTGATTCACACTACCCTATCAAAAAACTTAGCAGGTGACTCCCTATTCTCTAACTCAGTCGGTAAAATATGGAATCTATTACCACATGACCTAACAACCCAGACCTCTCTTCCACTATTTAAAACTAACCTTAAACTATTTTTCACTAACCACTGGTTATGTTCTTGTACAAATCCTGACTAACTGTCTACCCTTAAACAATCTGTTACTCTCAAAATCTTATTAGATTGATCCATTATCATGTTCATACATCTCACTATATACTAACCTTCTTACTTAATTACTACTATTGTTAGTCATGACTACAATCTCCTATATTTGACTCTCCTTAGTGTTTTTGAAAAGTTGTTAATCTTGATGATGTAACCCTCAATGTTAATGTCATTCTTTTTTTTCTAATTTGAATGTGATCTTTGTATTTTTGCTGGAGCTTTTTCTCCCCGGGCCTCTACTGAAAATGGACATGTATCCAGTTAGACTAGCCCAGTCAACAAATGTAAAATAAATAAATAAATTAAATAAATAAATAGAAGGAATGTATTGGTACCCAGCTAGGGCAACAAAGCTATCTGCTTAAATATTTAATTTGTTTGTCTGTTTGTGTTTTAAGAAATTACAGTGTTTGCTGCTGTTCTGAGGGGTGTGGTTTTGTGTGGGCACGAACCAGAAAGAGTACTAAAGACAGGATGCATCACCTACCAATCAGCTAAAGCCAAATTCTGTTTAAATTTTTGAGCCCTAGCTGGGGAATGTATGTAGTACCCAGCTAAAACAATGGATCTGTCTGCTTAAACATTTTCTTTTTTTCTTTTTTTAAGTTACACTATTTGCTGCCATGCTGCTTCGGGCTCAGCTTGAGATGTGGTTTTGTGTGGACAGAGTTAAGGAAGAATACCATACTATACTGTGTGAGCATTCATAAGCAGAAGAGCATTGGCTCATTGACATGAAGACATAAAATTTTGTTGGGCAAATGAGATAGGTGGAGAAGGCAGATTTTCTCTGAGTTTTCATTTCACTATGTTGTGTTTTGCTAAATAATAAATGAAAGAAATTGAAAATTTTTGATTAAATACAATTTTTCAATACTGTTGTAACTGAAGACAGTCTTATGATGATCTATCCTAGTTTGAATGAGTAATAGTTTCTGTTGGTTTGTATAACCTCCTTAAGGGAGGTGAATTTTACCAGAGTCCAAACATTTACAAAACTCATTTAATACTCCGTGCTTCTTTCAGTGCAAACTGTAAGAAAGTGAATCAGTTATTAAAACTTATTGCGGACAAGTATTCAAAAACAAGTAGTTCACTAGTTTAAAGTTGAATTAATTCTATTAGATGTTGCCCAAATGAATACTGTCTCCACCTCATCTAGTGAGCATGGGATTATTAGAAAGACAACAATGTTGTTCAAAAAATGCTGATTTTCCTTCAGTTGTTGCAAGTGGATATGCAGGGAGCATCCAACTCACTGTAATAATAAAAATTCTACCTGCAGCTTAGATAGTTTAGAAGGAATGAAATGCAATAAAAGACATTTTGAAACAAGTGAGAAAGAATAAAACTTCAATGATAAGCCACCCAGAGGTGTGAGCATTGGCTCTTGGTGATGGTCAGTGCTGATGCGACACCTCAAGTCATGTACAAAATGGGAAAAAGGGGGATGATGCCAATAAAAAAACAGGGTGGAGAAGAAAGGCCACTGTAGGTTATAGGTTAGAACATGATATCACAGAAACTTTCATGGAGATTTTAGATGTTGAACAATCTAGTAGGGTACAGCTTGCTAACAGTCAGGAACTACAGCCAAGGCAACACAAGGGTGGAGTACTCAAAAACCGTGACTGTCAGTTGAGTAGTATTAACAATATTATACAAGTCAGCTCAGAGCTAGCACCCTTGAATAGTTTCCTAGGGTTTAAACTTGCAGATCTGTACAAGGGGTTTTATTGAGTAATAATTATGCCTGTGTGATTACAGTATGTAGAAGCAATGGTGCAAGTAGAACATCTTTAGATCATTTAGAAATTCGGTGTGGATATCATAATAAATTTTAACACGGAAAAAGAATTTGATTTAATTTTCATTAATATTATTTGCTTTTCTAGGTTTAACACAAATATGGCACTAGGTTTAACAAGTATGCAGAGACAATGGTGTCCAAGGAAGGGTATCCAAGTTGTATTTGTATGGGAAAAAGCAGTGAACAGATTTAATATGTATGGAAAGGGTTGCTATTATTTGGGAGGTAGAGAAAACAGTATTTTAGTTAGCCACCTATCTAAGGCATTAAATGTTTTTTAGGGAGAAAACCTCAGAGACTAGAATAAATAGATTATATAAAGATGAATGGCGGTTGCCTGTTACTCGGTGAAAGCAGTTTAAATGATGAAATATGTGAATCTGAAACACTGATAGGAAATGGTATTTATGACATCATCTGTTTTACTGAAATATTTGAAAATGCAGCAGCTGTACTCTTAAATATCTTATAAAAGTGCAAAAATAAATTAAAATACTTATCTGTGCTAGGATGGCACTAGATACAATAACTTAATGACAAAAATTAGGAGGTGCAATGCCCTGCCACGTAAAGAAATCCCTCATCAACCTAAACAAGCAACCTGAAAGTGCTAATCAAGTCTACTAAAGCCAAATGTGATGAAAATATTTGCCTCCCAGGCCATGGACAGTCACAATACTTTCTTCACCCATGTCCATAACCTCAAGGACAATACACAGCAATGTACCAAATTAATTGTAAATGGTGCCACCTATATGGAGGCAGAAGATATATTAAACCTTCTGGCAGACAAATTTAGCTCCATTTGTACCCCCTCTCCTCACCAGATGCCCCTCACAAAATGTCCACATCAATAAAACTCCCCCAACTATTACTAAAGAGTAGGTACTTAAGGCACTCTCCAAGGCCAAGAAAACAGCATTGATGTATCCCAGTATTATTGAAGGATACAGGAACTATAGGATCCACTAGAATCACTATTTAACCACTGCCTCCAAACAGACTTTGTGTCTAATGAATGGCGGACTGCAACAGTTAGCCCACCGCACAAGGGTGGGGTATCTGCAGACAGACGGAATTATTGACCCACAAAGCTGACTAGTCTGATATGCAAAACTATGGTGATAATAATTATGGATATCCTAAATGATAACATAGGTAATCTACAAACACTGGACCCAAATCAGTTCAGGTTTGTCAAGGGCAGAACGTTCCTACTCATCCTGGTTTAGTTCTTCAAGAAGGTCACTAAAGCAATGGATGAGAAAAAAAATGGTGCATACTGCTTACCTTGATATGGCTGAGGCATTTGACACAATGCTCCACTCAGGGATTGAAGAAAAACTCACAAACTAGGTACAATCCCTCCACATCACCCAGTAAACAGACAGCTGGCATAGAGGCAGAACCCAGAGGAAGACAGAATATGGGAGTCTACCTCCACAAAAAGGCTAGTTACTAGTGGGGTGCCTCAGGGCTCACTGCTGGAACCTCTCCTGTTGGGCATCTACTTTTCTGAGGTCAGGAGTAACATCAAGGGCCTCCTGGCTGACTAGGTTTACAGATGATTGCAAACTAGGTGCAGTCATTAAATCCCTCAAAGACACAAATATCCTCCAAGAAGACCTGGTATGGACTAATAAATGGTTCCAGAATCATGGCCTAAAACTCAATGGCAAAAAGTACATTATAGTATCTTTTAGAAAGAAATCCACCCCTGCCAGCTACTACATTGAGAATACACCCCTAAGAGTAGACTCTGTAGTCAGGGATTTTGGAACACATGGACAGTGATTTGGCATTTGACCATCATGTGTGTTCTATAGTGAGGAAATCATTCTATGTTGCACAACTTATAAAAAGGGGTATGGCATTTAGATCCAAACATGTCATTGTTCCACTGTACTCTGCTCTCATAAGACCACTCATTGAGTAGAATGACCTCCTTAAATATGTATCTGGATGAATATATGCAATAACTAGAGCTCCCTCAGAGATTCCTGACAAAAAGAATACATGGTATGGAAAACAAGTCCTATGCAGACTACCTCAAAGCCTTGTCCTTATAGTCAGTTTTCTATAGGCTGCCGAGAGGTGACCTATGACTGGTCTCCACCAATCCATCCTAATGGACCTGTTGCACATCCATAAAACAAATTGATCAGGAACACCCGATCCATGGACCTAAACTTTACCTGCAACATAAATGGGATATGGTAAAGGGACAGGTACTTTTCTCACTGGAACAGGCTTCCCTTCCGTGTGAAGCAGAATCCATCTCTGCACTTATTCAAGGGAAACTTGGATCAGTGGATGGGGAACCATAAATATACTCCTGGTCTTGCACCTATGTTTCTATTAGAAAGCAAGATTGTAAATGCTAGGTCACCCATGCCTAAGTTTATACACCCCCACAAAGCCGTTGGTAACCAGTACTTATCACATTTTATTGGGAAGTGTGGCTAGACTTAAAAAGGGCCCTTGAGTGAATAATCTAGTACTCTAATAAGATGATAACATGATGCATGGTATAACAACATGAGTTGATATTCAATGGATTTATGGATTCTTTAATAAACAGGTTAATTCCACTTGAGACTAGGATAAAAGAGTAAGAAACACTCACTTCCCCTGCTGGTCACATTCCCTATGTGATGTCTGTCCAATATCCCACCAGATTGCCACTAATAATGTGATGTCCCCCACTTAAAACCCAGGTCAGTAATTAAGGAGCCTCAATCCTCACCACTGACTCCATTGTGGGAGCATCATGGAAAACACCACAGCACAGAGCACACAAGAATAAAATTCCACAATTTCCCTTAAGAGCACAAAAGGAACACACTCAATTTTCTTGGGGCTGAGCTATATACCTCTGTCCACCTCAAATGTCATCCCCTTATCATACACTTCAGAACAATGCATTCCAATTTAAGACCTCTAACTCACTCACACTTAAAATAAATTTAAAACTCACACACTCAAACACTTATGGGAAGCCTGACACAGATTTCCAGCTGTGTCCTCTCCTCAATACAAATGGAAATGCTGCCACCAGAGTCAGACAGATCAACATGCCCTTCAAAGTGTGATCAATTATTAAAATTTAAATATCAAACTAAATGATAGCTATGACCAGAAGCAGCCAGGCATTCTAGGTGACCTGGGGAGTATCAAACATGTATAAACACTCTCTAATCTCTAAAGAATACACTGATTGTCCATCTACAGTGTAAAGTAATGAAAAACATTTAATAATAAGTAAAATGATTACAATCATGTAAACCAATAACTTTCAATAAACACCAGAATCCAGTCACCAGAAATATAAAATTAAACTGTAGGATAGAAGTCCATCATCTTGGAAAAAAATCTCACAAAATAACTACACTTTCCTGATCTAATTAGAAAATACTGTCTCTGATCTAATTTAAAACATAACTACAAGGCAAAGGCAGGCTTAAAGTTCTGGTGAATCCTTTTTGGGTATCTTCTGCATAGCACTGTAACTGACTGCAACTCTTTACTAACTGCTGCTCTTCACAAACTGATCAGCAACTAACTTCAGCAGTCTGTTTGATATAGTTCAGGTTAACAGTCTCAGCTGCCTTATTTTAAAAATAACAGTCAGTTGTTTAAAAAAATATAATTTTTCCTGTCAATCAGCTGTTCAAATAATCACCTATCAACCAGGAACATTTTAATGAAATCATCCACTGTTCAGCTGATTCTCCACAAACAGTCTGTACTTTAGAATATCCCTCACAAACATGTGCAATTAGAAATGTGTCAAAACACTGACAGATTCTTTAAACATTTTGTATAAACAGGGAAATACTCAACATTTTAAAAACTTTACACTTTCACAATTAGATATGCTGACTTACAATACAAGTTAATCTGAGAATATACATAAATTTCCTGCCAGTCATGCTAACACAGATGACAGTATTTTCATTTTCTTTACAACCTACAAAAGTGTTCTAAAAAGAAAAAATACCTCTGGTGAAATAGATATAAGGTTCTAGCACCAGAGTATAAATAAAAGCCCAACAGAACCAATAAGAAGTTGAAAAAATCTGTCAGAAAACAAAAGGCATACAATGAAAAGAGATTGGCTGATCACATGAGGAGAATTATAAAGCTTAAAGGAGCATACAGAGAGACACAAAGTCATAAAATACCAGGATTTGTAAGCAGAAATTATAGCAATGTTAAAGAATTATACCCAGATAGTTCCAATTGCAGTAGGAGCAACAGGTTTAATAAAAAAATAATTTACACTCATACTTAGATATGCTACCAATACATGTAAACCAATGCGCATTGTGGGTGCTGAGAAGAGCAGTGTTGACTAACATCAAAGGCTGAAACAGTATTAATTTCATGGATTTGAATTGTACCCTAACTTAGGAATGTGGTCCAATAGTGTTATAGTATCAGAAACCCAAAATTCCTGAAGAAATTAAAGGCAGAACATACTTAATTACTTAAACAATGACTTTGTGATGGTGGTTCATGTCACTGTGTTGCAAATTCTCCTTGTAAATAATTTTGAATGTTCTACATGACCATGTAATAGAGTGGAAGTGGCCATAGTTGATAGTACTGCTTCCTGTCTAGGCATTCAGATGTAGACAGTTGAGGTGTCAGAGAAGGCTATAACATATAATGCTGCAGAAGGTCCAGATGAATGTAATGAGTATTTTCTGTCTAGAACCCTACCAAAGATGATGGTTTGTCTAGCCTAGCTTTTCCATAACATACTACGCAGCAAGCAGTTATGTGCCTGAAATCTGAATAAGAGCTTTACACAGCACACGATTGCCCAATTAGTTAGAAAAGCATTATTGGATGGGTACATGGGAAAACTACTTTGTCTCTTATCCCAGCTAACACCAGGTAGCTGTTTGATAATATGCTGCACAGCTTTATTTCAGGAAGATCTGGCCAAAGTAATCTTATCTATTTAAGGCCTTTGATTTTTTGCCATAGAGTATTGTCCTTTTGGTTTCTCTGTGTGACAACTGGTTTATTCTTTATTAGCAGTGTACGGTCTGAGAAATTTTTGTGTTCTGAATGGCCCTAACTTTGCTGGCCTCAGTCCTAACTGTTCCTATAACCAGAGCTCTTCTTACAGATCCAACATTATTTATTATATTATTTATTGACATTTGTTGACCGGGAAAGTCCACTGGGCTTGAGACCCATTTTCAGTGGAGGCCCGGGGAGAAAAGCTCCAAGTTACATGAAAATCATTACATAAATTTGTAAGGAAACAAAATTATGCTTAGAAAGCAAGTGAAATAATACAGAAAACTATCTAAACAGCAAATATGCTTTAAAAAGGCACAATACGGTAACAATGGAACATTAGCATGTAGGAAAATTATACAGTTAAAAATATTTAACAATACAGCTCTTTTTGGGGGGGGGTAGGAAAAGGGAAAGGTAGAATTAGAAAGTTAAACTTAAAGGTAAGACAGATATAGTTAGAATCTTATAGCTAGGTAGTGGGAATACGTAGATTATAGGTGGCATATATTTAATGGTAGTATTAAAAGTAGAAAGTGGCAGAGAAGAGAAAATGTGTTAAGATGGTTCATTTACATCACTGTGATGTACATCACAGTGAATAGCCCTAACTTTTGCTTATGAAAAAATGAGAGATAACAAGAGTTTGGACAACTGTGGCAGGTAGCACTGAACAATATACATTTATTTATTTATTTTATTTTACATTTATTTTACATTTGTTGACCGGGCTAGTCTGGCTGGATACATGTCCATTTTCAGCAGAGGCCCGAGGAGAAAAGCTCCACTAAATACTAAGTACATTACAAAATATTACAAATGTTTATAAGTAACAAATTAGAAAATCATAACATCACACAGAATGCAAGATAGATTCAGGAGAAGCACATTTCGATGAGCAGTTAATACCATATTAGCAATTTTACATAGAATGTACCTAGGTCGATTAGTACTGTAAAAGGAGAAGAAATAAGACAGATACTAATAGGAAGAGTGAAGGAGAGATGTAGTATGAGAAAGAAAAAGGTTAACCTGGTGTACTGCAGGAACAAAGCCAATGATTTAGGTAGTACAGTTTAATTTTCTGTTTGAATTGAGGCAGGGATGTAGTCAAAGTTATGTCACAAGGTAAGAGATTCCAGCATTTACCTATAGTGTTAGTGAAAAGAGAACAACCTGCTGTGTTGTTTGCCTTTATTGATTTAGTCATAAGTTTATTTTTTTTTTTTCTATTATCCCATCTTTTGATTCCAGGTCACTCCCAGTACAATATAGTCTAATCATTAGAAGTTTGTCACTGATCAGATAGCAGTTTTTTTAATGACACTTATTTATCCAAGGTGCCCCAAGAAAGGAAAGTGGGAGTTCCCCTTGCAAATATTGTATTATAAGATAAAGAGGAAGTTATATACATGACATATATGCATATTTACTTACTTACTTACAAACTTATACATTTGTTAACTAGGAAGTCCCTTTGAACCAAGGGCCCCTTTGCAGAAGAGATCCAGGGTTCATAACTTGAAACAAGAGTAGACAGTTGAGTCTATATTATTTAATTGAGTTGCCAGTTCATTGTACCATACCTTTGCAAAGTAAAACCTTTGAAATTCATCCCAGCAAACCTAGGAAATAGCATTAACATGGGTCTTCAAGTGCAGTACTGCTTGTTTCTAAGACTTGCTAGAGTAAATATTGATGGTTTTGATTTGCTGAGTTGCAATTCAGCAAAGCAGTAATTCAGAGAGTGAAACATATAAAATCCAGATATCTTTTTGGTGCATTACGAACCAAAGAGATATGCAGCAAAGGGACTGTAGTGTTCATCCTTTATAAAACTGAATACCAGATGACATAAACAAAAAGCATTGATTCTTCTGGCTGCTCCCATTAGGAGTCACCACAGCACATCATCGGTCCACAGAATGAGTAGCAGTAGTGTTTTATGGTGTGGAGTTGCCAGCCATCATCAGAAGGCACATGCTCACACCTAGGGCAATTTAGAATGTCCCATCCATCTGCAACATGTCTTGGGAATGTGGGAGGAAACCAGAGCACCCAGAGGAAACCCACATAAACACAGGGAGGACATGCAAACTCTGCAAAGAAGGCACCCCACCGAGAATCAAACCGGAGAACCTCTTGCTGTGAGGCAACAATGGTAACAACTGCACCACTGTGCCACCCCAAACAAATTTAGTAAGAAAACAAATGCAGTGTTTAGAGTGTAAGATGCATAACAGTAAATAATGTTACAATGACCTAATTATGACCAGAAAAATTACAGGACTAATTCTACAGTACAATAAAGAACTTGTGAAGCATCCCCAGAGATGTGAAGACTAAACAGCGAGGAGATGAAATATCTACATGGATAAGTGAAGAATATACACTGATTCAGGGAAGAGGATATTAGATGAAGCAGCAACAGTAGTACAAGGAAAGCTGACATGATCTGAAATTTTGTTTGCATGAAAAATAAAAGGATATGCTTTATACATGTACAGGAAGAGGGGTGTTCTGCTGTTAGATGTTGCAGTATTAAAAGCATGATTTCAGTTGGGAGTGTATTTTTAATCCTTGTGTACCAAGTGGACTGTCAATGACTTTGGATATACATGAGAATTTATTTATTATACCCGTTGCTTTTTAGTGTAGCTTATGTTGAAAGAGGAAGGCAAACCACCCTTGATGCAGTGCAAAGTGAGCTAAGGAAAATGAAGTCAGGGAAATTGGCAGGCTCAGATGAAGACACAGCAAATACAATCAAGATGTTATATGCATTAGTGAAGAAATGACTTCTGAAGGTACTTATCACAGAGTGGAGAGACAGGTGGAACCCAGACAACTGGAGAAATGGCATTCTAATCCCTCTGAGCAAGAGCAAAGAGAATGTTTACAAGCGCAGACAATACTGAGGTCTAAACCCATTACACTGTTGAAACTGGTGCAAAGGGTGTTTCATAAATAAATACATACAGTAATAAAATGTAAAACAGGAGATACGTATTTCAGATTAAAATCAAATCAAGGTACCCTACAATCAACACAATGTTTGCTGTGAGACAGATTATGGGAAAAAAGTTGCAAATTAAGAAATTCTTCAACTGGGCACTAGTAGACACAGAGAAAGCATATGATAAGATCTCAAGAAGGCTGATTTGGGCAGTGCTGTCATCCTTCTAAGTCCCAGTACTAACAGGCAATGTACAAAGATTCATTGGCACAAGTTTGAACATTGCTGGGACTCACAAGGAGTTCCAAATAGGGGTGGGTGTGCATTGGGGCTCAGCTCTGAACGTGATCCTATTCATACTATCATAATGGTGTTGGACTTCATCAGCAAACAGGTTAGAGTGGAAAGATCAACAAAGCTGATATATGCAGATGATATGGCACTACAAGCATTCTCTGAACAGGAACTTCAGAAAATTATGGGGACATAGAATGAAAATGAATACAGAAAAGAGAGTGGTTAGGTCAGCATCAGTGAATGGGGAAATCAGAACATACTGAAACTTGAGACACAAGGGAAAATAGATGAACAGGTTAACAGTTTCTTGTATCTGGCAGGTGTGGTTAACAAAACACTTTAAAAGAAAGGATGATGAACTGCACAAACAAACCAAAATGACCAAAACCACCAAACTGAAGCCAAAATAAAAACACACAGCAAGTAATTAAATGATTTTGTTCTTTTACTCCTAGAGCTTCTGCATACAAAACAGTGACGTGATCAGTGCTTCTGAGTGGCACAGAAACTAAGGCACAAAAGGTATAGGAGCTGAGGTAGCTTGAGATTATTGAGATGAAGTGCCTGAGAGTGGTAGTAGAATGCACACAACTGGACAGAAAAAAATAATGAAAACATCAGAGATGAAGCCAAAGTAGCCTCAGCTGCAGAGAAGGTCAAGAACTCAGTGTGGTGGTTTGGACAAGTAAAGAAAAGCAAAAGATGATATGGTAGTCCAGTTTTAGGACAGACAATAAGAAAGCAAGAAGAAACAAGGATGTCTAGCTAAGAGATGTATAGACTGCAAGGGAGAAGATCTGTGTCAGTCAGGCAAGTGTTGATCACAGTAGGAGAGAGCAGTAAGTCCAGAGAGGTGGTGACAACTGACATTATACCCTGACTCCATGTACAAATGGGACAAAGAGAAATGATGAGGATGACTGTTTAAATGTTGACACAGTCCCATCTTTCTAATAAGCAAGACTGTCTCCAAGAAAATGAAGAAATTTAGAATGTTGTCCTTGAGTCAGGTTTTTCAAATCTGCTTTCAGTAATTACTTTCTCAGATTAATGACTCAGGTGTAAATGCAACAAATTCTGCATAGACAGCCTTACTTGTAGTACCTCTGCTAGTAGTAATGGTCAGTACATAGAACTTAAATGTAGGCATGAATTATTTATTTTTAATTTTGCAGTAAGATCATAAGATCATATGAAGTTACTAGGCTAATGGCACTAGGGCCCATGCAAGTCTGTCAAATACAACCCCTGTTCCCAAGAATATCAAGGTATTTAGCGGAATTAAGTCAAAAACTATTTCCCCTGTCCAAAAGGAACACAGGTGAAACTCCCGGGGTGAATTTACAGTTTCCTAACCAATCATCCAAATTAAACTTAAATAGGGTCAGAGAGGGGCTCTGTTTCACCTGACTTGGAAGTTTGTCTTTCTAGCAAGTCCTGTTGATGTCACATACTAGGTTGAGTTCCCTAGAGCGAGTCCATCTTATACCATTTAATTTACAAATGTGCAGCATTTCCATTAGAGCAGGATCTGAGAATGCTTTATATGCAAGGCAGAGATCGCCTCTCAGTAGTCTGTAAGACACATAGCCGGCCTTAGGCATAGGCCAACTAAGCAGCCGCCTAGGGCGCCGCTTTAGTGGGGGCACTTTACCAGTATTTATTTGGTGTAGGTAGACCAGGATGGGTACACTGGGTGGTGTGGTGGGGGGTGCCGTTGTGCCCTCTGCCTAGGGCACCAGTTGACCTAAGGCCCCTCCTGGTAAGACACAGAGTATACTGACAGTGATTTCAATCTATCAATGTAGGACATATGCTGAAGACCCTGAATTTTCTTTGTAAAAAATCTTTGAGGTCTTTCCAGTTGCTGCAGGTGCCTGGTGAGGTACATACTGTAGATCAGAGTGCACGTGCTGTACACAGTCTTTAAGAAGCATGTCAAAAACATAGCATGTATGTATAAATGCCAAGCACATGCCATTCTTAGTGCTATTTCAAGAGTGCAGCCAGAGAGTAAGCATGTATGACTCCATCAGTTAGTTTGTATATAAGTTACGTAAGTTAAAGTCAGTTAACTTCTATCGTGATGTATTTGTATAAAATAAAGCTGCTTAAACAGAACCCATGAAGACTCTTCTATTGTGTCCAAAGTAGGAGAGCAACATGGTGTCAGAGTCGGGATCACAGAGAATAATATTCAGAGCTATGAGGTGCACAGATAACAGTGAAGGTAAACTAAAAGAAACAAGCATGAAAAAGAGCCAGAAAAGAATCAAAGGTAATGGGAATTCATACAAACTATTTATTTTATAAAAAGGATAAAATGGAGCATTACAAGGGCACAAACTACATTATTAAGCAAGTGGGAGCCACAAAAGGTTTATTAACTAAGGGAAATGTTTAAAATAAGATATTTGACAAAACCATTATCAGGAAAGCAAAACGAGCATGTTTAAAGTAAAACAAGCATGTTTAAAGCAAAAACAAGCATGTTTAAAGCAAAAACAAGCATGTTTAGAGTAAAACAGGCATGTTTAGAGTAAAACAAGCACAAAAAATACAATAGGCATGAAAAGAGATTAAACGAGGAAAGCAAATATAATACGGGCAAAAAGGACACATTAAGCATAAATAAAGCAAAGCGACTACATGTTTTTTTGGAAAAGTGCTGTGTTTTGGCATAGCTACTACTTCATATTGTATCAAGGAAGTAATTAAAGTTATTTGAAGTATCACAAAGTGTATAAAAGGGCTTAGAGAGTGTGCTTATTACTGTGTATATATTCCGAAGAGTTTGTGTGCAAAGTGCAACTATTTTGTGAAGTACAGTCAAAGTATAGCCATTTTGAAAAGTTTCTTGTGCTGGGTGTCTCTATTTGCAAAGTGCTGCCATCACAGAATGTTTCTTGCACTGTAAACAGTTGCCATTACTTCGAAATGTTATTGACTATGAGCTTCTCTTGCCCAGTTCATTCACATCGTGAAGTTATTTGAAATATTTTTTAAAATGATGATAAATTACTTTTGCAACACAACAATTTCAAGAGTATTACAGTGTTCTAGAGACTTATTCCACAAAGTTCAGTTACATAGAGGCTTGCATCGTACAGTCCTTTGATATGTTTCTTACACTGTTAAGAGGTGATTTCTTGCAATACAGTAATTTCAAAGGGGTTATAGTGCCCAAGAGAGTTATTTCACAGAGTATGCCCCATAGCATAGTTTAGAAAAGCTGAAGAGCATAATTTCAGAAGCAAAAAACTATAAGGGCAAAGTTACAAGTACTGGCATAAATTTCTGGCACATATGTATGTGTATATGTTTGTGCTTATTTGCAAAAAATCTTCGCTGGTATATGTTAATATGACAGATGGATTTTGGAAGCCCTTGCCACTTGTATTTGATCAGAATATTGCAGGGAATTGGAGAATATTTGAGCAAGAGTACAATATTTTTATACAAGCAGCTTATTCAGATAAAGATGTATGCACCAAGGCACTCATTTTGTTAAACTTAGCTGGGTCAGAGGCCATAGAAAAAGAGTGTTCATTTGTGTATGCACCAGCAATATATGAGGGAGAAGGTGAAAATTGTCATATTTTTGTACAGGCTGAATCAAGGGAAGACCCCAAATGCCTTAAGCACAAGTTCAGAGAAATGTGTAATCCTCAGACAAATATTACATTAGAGAGACATTTGTTTTACATGAGAAATCAGAAACCAGGGGAAACTTTTGCAGCTTATACAACTGATCTGAGAAACAAAGTTAAACGTGTCGGTTTGGTAACTTAAAAGAGTTAATAAAGGACAG
Organism: Protopterus annectens; assembly: GCF_019279795.1. Lineage (NCBI taxonomy): Eukaryota > Metazoa > Chordata > Ceratodontiformes > Protopteridae > Protopterus > Protopterus annectens. The sequence goes on along the minus strand of NC_056748.1, from coordinate 784,820,681 downwards.
GCTCATATCTGGTATTAATAGTGCTGCTGTGACAAAGATCTTGCTTCGTGACAGTGATTTAACATTGAGTAAAGCCATAGAGATTTGTCAAATCCATTAGGTGACAGAAAAAACACACAAGTATGCTTACGAGTGACAAGAGGATGGTTTCAGCAGGCTCCAGAGCAAATGTAGATAGTATGTAGCACGTGTTAAACAGAAGCAGGCCTAAGCACATGGTAGCCATAGCCCCTGCTGACTCACCAAGGAAACCTTGTAGCTTTCCAGCGAGTTCCTCAGTGCAGTACAAGTGTGAATCAGCAAAACCCAAGTCCAGCTTTATTGTTAACTGTTGCAATTGTGGTGCAAATCATGAGTCTAAAAGAGAGAAATGCTTAGCTTTCGGTCAGTAATGTCACAAGTACAAAAACTGGAACCATTTTCAAAAGTTTGCAAATCAAGTCAAGACATTAAGTCCTTATTTATCATTATTCCGAACAATATAGGTATTGAATATGTTAGAGAATTTCTAGTTAAGCACTGCACCTTTACAGCAAATAAAATTTCACTCCTGTGTTCACTACTGGAGATTGTTCTGCAAAATAATGTTTTCATGTTTGGGGATGATGTGATTATCAGACTTCAGGAGTAGCTATGGGCACACCTGTAGCAAATAGCTATGCTAACATAGTGTTAGCTAGATGGGAAGAATATACTATTTTTGATTCTAACAAAAATGAATACTATAATAGTGCTTTAATGCACTATAAACGTTTTGTAGATGACATAGTATTATTGTGGAGAGGTAGCAAGGAGGCATTGGAGCTATTTGTTGAACATCTACAAAATAGCACCAGCTTCCTTAAGTTTGAAATTTCTTGTTCAGTAGAAGAAATCACTTTCTTGGATGTTAAACTGATGAATATTAATGGTAAAATTCATACATCTATATATAGGAAAGCGGTACAAGCAACTAGATATGTACATAATTCCAGTATGCACCCCACTCATGTTTATAAGGGTGTAGTAAAAAGTCAATTATTGAGAGCCAGTAGGCTAAACACCACTGAAGAAGGGTTTGCAGCTGAAATTAGTACTATGACACAGGACTTTTTGGCAAGAGGTTATAGTAGAGATTTATTAACTAAGAATGTAGAATATGTTAAATCTGAAAGGCCCAGTGTGGCTAAACCATATTTACTTAGAGAAGGCAATAATGCCCAGAAGAACAACCCGTTGAGAGAAGCTGGGTTTAAATTAGGATATATGATGAAGTACAACAGACATTCTAGGCAGATTCAGTCCATAATTAAAAGGAATTGGACTGTTCTTAGTTCTGATGTTAATGCTAGGAAAATAGTAGGAGAAAAGCCTTATTTTGTATATAAGAAAGAGAAGAACCTCAAACAACTTCTTTGCTATAAAGATTTTGATAAAAATGAAGAATTACATAAATTTAACAAGGGGACAGACCCCTGTTATAACTGCACCTTTTGTAAGTTCATTAATATGGAAACAGGATTTATACATCCTATAACACAAGTTAATGTTATTTTTAAGGGATTTGGGATGTGCAATAGTGAAAATTTAGTTTACTTGGTTAACTGTGAAAAATGTTTGTGTTTTTACATTGGAAAAACTAACTGTAAATTCAAGGAGAGAATTGCATCCCACTTATCTGATATAAGAAGGGGGGGTTGAGACAAATGCACTTAGTAATCATATTTTACATTGTGGAAATGAACATACATTTAAATTTAGGATACTGCAGAGAGTTTGCAAAAACAAGAGGGGGGGGCATTGTGAATGCCACTGAGAGAGCAGAATACAAATGGATAAACTTTTTTAGATCTGATGTCTATCCAGGACTTAATAAAACTAATAGTATTAAACCCATTTTGAAATTAAGACAAGCATTTGTTAGTTAGAGTATTACAGTTGTCCTGTGGAGCTTTTTAGGCAGTAATGAAATTTGCTAAGTTGACCATTGTTTTTAATGATGTTTTTAATGAAGTTTTTTAGTGATCTAGGCTTAGTCAACTATATTTATTTATGTAAATTGTATAATTATATAATGTGTTTATGAGATATGTTATGTGATTGGCTGGTGTTCTATATTTATTCTGTGGTTTTAATGTATTGATTCATTCTTGAAAAAGAGTTTTAACTCGAAAGCTTGAAGTAATAAACCTTGTTTTACATGAATGGTCATGCTGTGCCTTTTTGTTACTGGATTTAATTTCGTGTTGGTTCACCAGTACGTTTAGCTGTTCTACACCTGCTTCCTGGACTTTGTTTGAAAATCAAGTAAGCCTCACACAGTTGTAAAGAAAGGTCACACAAAAAAGCAAGTTGATCAAATAGAGTCACAACAGTCAGCTTTTTATGTAGATGGTGTATCAGTAGTTGATGAAAGAGTTGATGCAATGCATTTATTGGCAAAGAGTGAAATGTTTTGTACTGTCTGGATCAATGGTAAACCCACAGAGCTTAAAGTAGACACTGATTCAAAGTGTAATGTTATATTAGCAGACACATTGCTAAAGTGAGAGCTGATGAACAACTCAATGTAGCCAGTAGTCAAAACTTGTTGCTAATGGAGATGAAGAAATTCAAACCGAAGGTTCAGTGATGCTTTCGTGTTATTTGGCCAAGAGCTGTTGCAACTTGTTATTCTAAGTAGTATGAAGACCAGTACAGTCTTTATTGGGTCTCAAATATAGCTTGAGAATGAATCTGCTTTATTTTACCAAAGTTTATCACATAAGTGCATCTCCTAGTTCCAGTTTTTCTGAAGCCATTTTCTCAAAGTATGCTGATGTTTTCAAAGATAAGTTGGGCAAACTTCCAGTTGTGTATTCCATGAAGTTAGACCCAGAGGCCACTCCAGTAGTTAGACCAGCAAGAAGAGTTGTGATAGCTATGCAGGATAAAGTCAAGGCTCAGCTGGATAAAATGGTGCATTAAGGTATGATTTGTCCAGTCACTGAACCAACTGAATGGGTGTTGTCTATGGTAGGAACTCACAAAAAAGGCTCAGACAAAATCAGAATGTGTATTGACCCAAGAGATTTGAACAAAGCATTAAAGAGACCGTATCATCCAATGTGCAGTCGAAGAGGTTGCAGCCCTAATACTGAATGTCACTGTTTTTTTTTCTGTTTTTAATGCAAAAAGTTAATTTTGGCAAGTGATGCCTGATCACAAATCCTCATTACTAACCACTTTTAGTACCCCATTTGGCAGATACAGATTCCTAAGGATGCCATTTGGAATAAATTCTGCAATTGAAGTCTTCCAGCGTGCAATGGAGCAAATTATTTCAGGTTATCCTTGTGCCATAATAGTAGATGATTTATTGGTTGAAGGCAATGGTGAAGCAGAGCATGGCAGAAACCCTAGGACAGTTCTAGACAGAGCACGTGAAGTGAACTTGAAGCTCAATCTCTGAAGTGCAAATTCAGGCAACCAGAAATGACATATGTAGGTCATTTATTTACCAGTACTACCCTGAGACCAGACTCAACTAAGCTATCCTTGAAATGCCAGCACCAGACAATGTTCAAGCTCTACAGTGTATTCTAGGCATGGTCAACTATTTATGCAAGTTTATACCAGACTTCAGTGAGTTGACAGCACCTTTACGAGAGCTAATGCGCAAAAATATTGCATGGTCATGGTTAGAACATCACCAGAAGGCATTTGAAGACCTTAAGCAGAAAATTTCCACCCTACCTACATTAAGATACTATGATGTGAATAAACCAGTCACTTTTTCCTGTCATTTGGTCTTGGTGCAGTTATATTTCAAGAGAGCAGACCAGTAGCCTATGCATCTAGAACACTTACCCAAACTGAGATGCAGTATGCTCAAATTGAGAAAGAACTTTTGGCAATAGTATTTGCATGTTCCAAGTCTCATGATTATATTTATGGTCGAGCTATTTAGATTGAAACTGACCACCAACCTCTAGTTGCTATTCTAAAGAAGCCTATGCATTCAGCTCCAGTGAGATTACAAAAAAATGATGTTCAAATTACAACAGTACAACTTCAAAATGGTCTATATGAAAGACAAACTACTTAATCTGGTTGATACCTTATCCAGGTCACCCAGAAATATGATGGAACAGCTTGATGCAGAGAATTTTGACTTTGAGGTGATGGCAGTGTGTGATTTTTCTACCACTAAGCCTGATGAGTTAAGAGATCACATGAAGACTGAACCAATTTTGCAAAAGCTCAATCACTACATTAATGCTGGATGGCCTTCAAAGCAATCTAGTGTACCACCTGAACTGCAAACCTATTTTCCTTACAGAGATGAAATGTTGATGGAAGATGGCATTATTTTCAAAAGTCCTAAAGTTGTTGTTCCAGCTTCCTTACAGCAAGAATATATCCAGATTTTGCAGCGTGGTCACCCAGTTTTCGCATTCAAGAGAGTGAGAGAATTAGTATTTTGGCCATTACTGAAAGACATTGATAAAGTACCTTCTTCTTGATCAGTATGCAATAGTACTAGACCACATCTGCAAAGAGAACCATTTCAACTAAGTCAAGTTCCCAAATTAACTTGGTCAACAGTAGCCACTGATATTTTCGAGTGGAAAAATCAACACTATTTAGTAATTGTAGACTCTTGTTCGAACTGGTTTGAGATTGACTTACTACCTAACATCCACTGCTGTTATTACTAAGTTGAAATGTCATTTCTCAGTCCATGGTAGTCCACATAAAGTTATCTCTGACAATGGTACTTGTTTACTAGTCAATTGTTTCAGAAATTTGCAAGAGAATGGGACTTTGTACATGTTACTAGCAGTCCTGAATGTAGGTGGCCAAGGTGGTGCAGCGGTTAGCATTGCCGCCTCACAGCAAGAGTTTCTCCGGTTCAATTCTCGGCTGGGGTGCCTTCTGTGAAGAGTATGCATGTCCTCCCTGTGGTCGCGTGGGTTTCCTCCGGGTGCTCCAGTTTCCTCCCACATCCCAAAGACATGCAGTAGGTGGATTGGACACTCTAAATTGGCCCTAGGTGTGAGTGTGTGCATGTATGTGCCTTCTGTGGATGGTTGGGTGCCGGGCTGGCAACTCAACACTGTAAAACTCCACTGCCAATCATGAGCGGACAGATGATCCACTGTGGTGACCCCTAACCGGGAAAAGCCGAAAGAAGAAGAAGAAGACTAGCAGTCCTGAATATCCACAGTAAAATGATCTTGTTGAACGTGCAGTGCAGAATGCAAAGAAAGTATTTGAAAGGTCAAAGCATGATAATACTGATGTCTTTTTGAATTTACTTAATCTCAGAAACATACCCAGTGATGATATTCTTAACTCACCTGCTCAAAGACTTCTTTCCAGGCAAACCAGAATAATGCTGCCTATTAGTTCCAGTTTATTGAGGGCTAAAGCTAAGAACAACAGAATCATAGAGGCTCAACTATTCAAGAAGCGATCAGTCCAGAAGTCCAGTTATGATAAATCAAGCAGATTTCTTTGTCCGTTGAGGGAAGGAGACAGTGAGAATACAAATGGCAAAAGGTTTCGACTGAATTAGTCAAGTTACTAGAATTTGTGTCAAGCCAAGATCCTACCTTATAAAATCCGAAGGTATGGAGTACAGGAGAAATCAGACATCTACTTCCTGTACCAGAATCATCATCACAACATTGTTCTAGTGACACAGACTCTAGATCTCAGAGTGAACCAAATGTTGTTTTCATTCCAGAGTCTGTTCATACCTCTGATTCCATTCCTGAAGATGTTCCAAATAATTCTAAGTTTGAATATTTTACGGAGACAGTTCCAGTTGCTAAACCCAATTCCCAGTTTTGTCACAGGATATGGATGAGTATCCATGCCCAGTGTGAAATATGCAGCAGCATGGACTTAAGTGTGTATGTATGTATGTATCTTATCTTGTGTAAATGCATGATAGAGATCTGAATGTGATCTCTCTGCATATCAAATAGATTCATAACCTTGCATATTTTATTTTTTCAAGAGGGAGAATATAGCTCAGAGTGCACGTGCCATGTGCTGTGTCTTTAAGAAGCATGTCAAAGACGTAGTGTGCATATATAAATGCCAAGCGCATGCTATTCCTAGTGCCATTTTGTGAGTGCAGCCAGTGAGTAAGCATGTATGATTCCAGCAGTTAGTTTGTATATAAGTTACTTAAGTTAAAGTCAGTTAACTTCTATCGTGATGTGTTTGTATAAAATGAAGTTGCTTAAACAGAACCCACAAAGACTCTTCTATTGTGTCCAAAGTAGGAAAGCCACACATACCAAAGGCAGCATTGTACTCTATTATTGGCCTGATGAGTGAGGAGTACAGGGGGATTATAACCTCTTTTGTTCTGGATGCAATCCCTTACTTTTGAATTAAGTGATGTAAAAAGTCTTTGTTATCACTGTTGAGATGTAGTGGTCAAAGGTAAGGTTGCTGTCAACCTGTATGTCCAAATCTCTCACCACTGATTGTGTGCTCAGGGTGTTGTTATTAATATGGTAATCTGCAGGGACATTGCCCTTATTGAAGGGAATGTTAATGTATTTTTTAGCATTGTGTTTAAGCCCATGACTTTGGTACCAGTCATTTGTCTGTGTAAGTCCCTCTTGTAAGATGTTGACATCATTTGGGACTCGATGACTGCACCCAGTTTGCAATCATCAGAAAATGTTGTCAGCTATAGGCCTTTTGTTTTAGCCTGTACATCTGAGAAGTAGATTCCAAGGGCAAATATCTATCCCAGCAGAGTGCTGCCCCCCTGACATCTCAGATGCTCAGGTAAGAGCCGCCCTCTCCAAAGCAAAAAACACAGCATCAATGGGACCAGACGGTGTCCCGGGCTGCATCCTACATGAACTCCAAGAAGAGCTAAACCCAAACATAAAACTACTGTTCAATCTCAGCCTTACTACAGGATATGTGCCCAAAGAGTGACATACAGCAACAGTGGTCCCTCTCCATAAAGGTGGTGCCTCAACGGATCCTGGAAACTATCACCCCATAAGCCTGACTAGCTTGGTCTGCAAAGCTATGGAAAGGATCATCATGGACCTCATAAATAAAGATATTGGGGACCTACAGACACTGGATCCTACCCAGTTCAGCTTTGTTAAGGGCAGATCCTGCCTCTTAAACCTGGTTGATTTCTTTGAAACAGTCACCAAGGGCCATTGGCGACGAGGGAAGGTGGTCCACACAGCCTACCTGGACCTCGCAAAAGCTTCGATACAATACCCCACTCGGGCATTATAGATAAGCTCACCAGCTTAAATATAAACCCCTATGTCACTAGATGGATTGCAAACTGGCTCAAGGACAGAACCCACATGGTTAGAATTGCTGGAGCCATGTCAGACTCCAAACCAGTTACAAGTGGTGTCCCACAAGGCTCAGTCCTGGGACCTCTCTTGTTCGGTATATATTTCTCGGAGGTACAGGCCAACACGGAAGGACTGTGGCTGACCAAGTTCGCAGATGACTGCAAACTGGGCGCCATAATCGACTCTCCAGCCGACACAAGCATCCTCCAAAAGGGCCTTATAGAAACAGACAACTGGTGCCAGGGCCATGGCCTCAAGCTAAATGCCAAAAAGTGTATAGTCATCCCCTTTGGCAAAAACAAAGTGCCCACTAATTACCACATAGGTGGTAATCCATTAAGTACAGAAGAAGTAATTAGGGACCTGGGGACCCAAGTTGATAGCAATCTCTCATTTGACAACCACATTTACGTGGCCAAAGTAGTTAGAAAAACATTTTATATAGCCCACCTAATCATGAAGGGATTCACATCTAGATCAGGGGAGGTCATCGTGCCTCTTTACTCATCCCTCATCAGGCCCATAATTGAGTACAATGCCCCTTTTGGGATGTACCTTACCAGACACCTGCAGCAACTGGAAAGACCCCAAAAGTACCTCACCAAGAGGATCAAAGGGCTCAAACAGATGCCATATGCTGCCCGGTTAAAGAAACTCCAGCTCTACTCAGTGGCATACCGCCTGTTCAGAGGCAATCTGTGCCTGATGTATAAAGCCATGTCCAACCGAATTAATGGACATGCTGCACCTCAGAAAATCCAAATCCCATCGAGCTACGCACTTTAGAGACTTGAACCTCAGCACTGAAATAAATAGGACATGCTGGAGGGACAGATTCATAACCCAGAGGCTCCCTTCACTCTGGAATAAAATCCCAGTCCAGGTTAGGCAGAGTCCCTCATTGACTCTCTTCAAGAGGAATCTTGATGAGTGGATGGGAGATCGTAGGTTTACCCCGGGTATCACTTCTGTGTCACTGTTAGACAGAGGCACAGTATACTAACCTCGAAAAAGGCCATAGCAAAATTCATTTAAAATGGGTGGCGAAAGCCAAACACATTCTGGCTAGGCTTATAAATGCCCTAGGGCAGATAGCCTAGTATGAACCTATGAACCTATGAACCAAGCAATAGGGGCCCCAGCACCAATCCCTGTGGAACACCACTTGTTACAGGTCAGTTTGTGGAGGCAGAGTCACCTATTTTGACTGTGTGTGTTTGCAATCCACCTGACAATATACAAGTTGATCTCTAGCTGGGTGAGTTCATCAATGATGCCTGAGTGGGGAATAGTGTCAAAGGCCTTGACCAGGTCCAGGTAGGCCACATGCATAGATATGCCTTTATCCAGGCTTTGGTGACTGTCTCAAAGAAGTCTACCAAGTTCAAGAGGCAGGATCTCCCTTTAACAAAGTCAAACTGGGTCAGATAGAGCATTTGTAGGTCTCCTATATCTTTGTTGAAAAGGTCCATGATTATTCTTTCCATAGCCTTACAGATTAGGCTGGTCAGGCTTATGGGTCTGTAGTTCCCAGGGTCAGTGGAAGCACCTCCTTTATGTAATGGGATGATGGTTGCTGTTTTCCATTCAGCAGGTACAAAACCAGTGCTTAGACTGTGGTTAAAAAAGTACCCGGATGTGCAGATAGTTCCTGTTTTAATCCATTTAGAATGCAGCCTGGTATATTATCAGGTCCCATAGAGGCTGTGTTTTTGGCTTTGGAGAGGGCATTTAGGACCTGCTCCTTGGCGATACTAGGTGGAGGGCAGGTGGTAGGGATGCTTTGGAGGATATGTGGTGGGGACAGGGGGAGAAGTTTTCACTGAACCTATCAGCTAACAGGTTATCTATTTCTGCGGGTTCAGTATATGTGGTGCCATTAACAACCAGTTCTGTGCAGATCTGGGTTTTTCTTTTAGGGTTTCTGACATAGCTAAAGAAGGCCTTATGGTTATCCTTAGTGAAGGAGGCTAATTTGGATTCATAGTTAGCTTTAGAATGCCTTACAAGGTGTCTTATTTGCTTGTTTAGGCCAAGGAGGGAATGCTTCTAATTCAGAGACCATTCCTTCCTGCTCTTGGACAGCAATTTCTTTCTCTTACTGTATAACCTGTTAATGGCAGAGGTCCACCAAGCAGGCTTGTTCTTTCTTGAGGATGTTGTTTTGGTCCTATCACGTATGGCTGAGTCAATACATTTGTATAGATGCTTATACAAGGTATTGTTGTAAATCCCAGTATAGGTGTCCATGCCATCAGTGAGGGCAGGGGCTGTGAAGCTATTAATGCCATCACGTATTACACTGTAATTGGCTTTGGTGAACTTTTTAACTCTAGTTGCTGCTAATGGAGGGGGGGGCAGATGTTATTGTTACTTCTAATGAGACTGATTTGTGATCAGACCTCACTAGGGAGGGCTGCAAACGTGGGGTGGTGCAATGATCACCAATGTTAGTGAGCACCAGATCCAGAATGTTTGGGCCCCTTGTTGGGTGTCAATCAACTGGTCCAGGGCATTGGAGATGATGAAGTCCAAGAACCTTTGGGCAAGTGTGTTAGTACACATACCCAATCTATGGATGGGTAGTTAAAGTCACCTAAAATCAGAGTGTTTGGTTGTATCTTGAGTGAGTCAAGTAGATCCAAGTATGCAATGTGGGTATCCTGGTTCATGGAGGGGTCATATAACTGGCAATAACTTGGAGAGGGGTCTTACCTAGAGTCAATTGGACCTGGATTAGTTCAAGGGAATCATTTTGTTTAACCAATTTGGAGGTGTATTTATCTTTGATGAATATTGATACTCCACCTACTTTAATTCTCGCACTTTCAGTTTGTGGTTTGAATGTGTGGAAGGCATTATAACCCAGTAGCGTCTATATCATATTATCGTACAATGTAAATAGCAAATGCTATTTTATCGTACCGATAATATTGAAACAACAAAATATCAAACAAATGGAGCAGCGAATTTTTCCCAGGGAAAAATTCGCTGCTCCGTAAAAAAAAAAAATAACTTAAACACAAATGTAAGTGGGGGGCTTTGACCCCCACACCCCCCATGTGGGGGGCTGTGCCCCCCACACCCCCCTACTTAAATATACCAACTCCAAGATCACACCATAGTGGAGGAAATTACAAAGTCCCGAAGACAGCCCACCAAATTTTTTCCCTGGGAAAAAATTTGATGTTCATTGACTTCGCTATTTTGCCATTTCGACAGTATCAGATCGACTAAATAGCATTTGCTATTTAGTCCATTCGATAGCATCATATAGACCGACCCAGTATGGCCGGGGTGCTTTCCACAATCTTAAACCAAGTCTTGGTTATTGCAGTGATTGCACAGATGTCAGCATCTTCTAAGGTGGGGGCTGCTTCCAGTGAATGCAGTTTTAGGTTTAGACTCTTAGCATTTAACAGCATAACCTTGAGGTTGCTTTTTGAAGATATTTTTATGTTGTGAATTTTGTTGTTGTGACATTGCCTAAAAAAAGGCACTATGAGAGAGGCAGGAGCCTTAACAGTAACCAAAATCTGAGAGGTAACAGATGAAGACCATCTCTGGCAAAGCAGCATGGTCTATCTATCATGTCATCCCAGGCTGACAGGTACTGGATCCCCTTAGAATGACACCAGAAACTAAGCCAGTTGTTGAAGTCAATTATTTTTTGTTTATATTGTGGCATCATCTTAGGTGAAGGTAGTATGCTGCTCAAGGCTAGGGACATACCTGCCTGAGACACATATTCAGACAGCTGAGTCATGTCTCTCTTCATATAGTGTAGTGAGATACATCTCAAGTCATTCACACCAACATGAACTCTGATGGAGTCATAGCGGTACTAGTTTTGGAGAGACTTGAGTGCGTGTGTGACCTGGTGGATCCTGGCACCCAACAGATAGTTGACTGTAACCTTCTCCTTCTCCTGCATGGTGAGTGGGATATGTGTGTGTCTCACTATGGAGTCACCAGTGACCAATAATTTGGTTTAGATGTGCTTTGCCTTAGGGGCTTGTTTGGTGAGACACTGGTGCTTGTGGTTTTATGTGTACTGAGGGCTGTAGGTACTGTATTAGGTGTAGTATGTTTGTGTTTCAGAGGTCTTGAGTATTTAGGTAAATTTCTGGTGAGTACCTCCACGTATGATGGTTTATGTGTTGAGAGTATGGTTTCTGCAGGAGGTGTCGTATATGGGCTGACAACCTGTTCAGTGTCACTATTCTGTGAATGAGAGAGCAAGGATTCAAATTCTTAGTGTACATGCATCTCTCACAAATTGATCTTGATTGTTTTAGGGGTAGTGGGTTGTCAATGTACATGAAGAAATTGCTACACTGCTCAGGATACCCATGTCAATCAGGTTGGCAGGAGAAACTGAGGAGAACTGACCATCCATAATACTAGGTGTGAATTTGCTTACTTCAATGAGGAAAGATGTGGTTAAATTGGGGGCTTAATGCTGGGTCTATACTAATGGGGCTCTCAGGGGGTATGAGACTATTAGGGATTAGGGGATTTCAGTTAAATTGGCAAATGCTGTAGAAAGTGCAGCTGAGGTGCTTTCCAAGCAACTAAGCACAATTTAAGGGACTCCTCAGTTGGTGCACAGGCAGCTTCTAATGGAAAATAAATCTACTTTAGCTGTTGCATCTCTAACCGCCAATGGTTACCCCCACTGTATGGTGCTGTATGAAGATGCGCTATGTGCAAACAGATGCCTTGTATTACTTGGATGAACATAGTAGAGCAGTGGCTGGCCGCCAAACTCTGTGGAACTGCATTAAAATAGATACAACCCCGCACAGAGGTGGGGCTTATGTAGCAACTGTGACAATCCTTTTTTTAAAACAAGTTAAGAAATTTTCAAAGACTGGTCAATGGAAATCCTTAGCGTTATTCCAATAATCTTCAACTTAGATGGGTCCTTTGCTACAGTCTTCTGCCATAAGGGTGGAAGGGGCCCTCTTAATGTATGATGGCTGGTTTTAGTGTTCAGATAATGCCAAACGGTCTAGATTCAGCAAATCTGAATCTAGCCTCTGCTATAAAATACACAAGTACCAGAAAATGCAAAGGGCAGAAAAGACTGTCTCAAACAACAAACACTTGAAACAGTGAAACAGTAAAACAGTTAAAACAGCTAAAAAGCAGCTAAAGGTAAGCATCAATTCAATAATACAAAGTTAAAAAGTGCAGCACAGTGAATAAAAATACTTATTTTTCTGTAGATTTCAAAGGATGCCTTGGATTTCATTTGGATTCACTCCAGAGATCAGAGAGAGCACACCATTCCTACAGCAACTCCTGTAAACTGAGCCAAAGTGTGTAGTAATTTAAAGTAGAATATGGTTACAAAATATAACTGCAAAACTAGAAATTCTGATGTGGAGGGAAAACATTGTCATTGATTTTGGCAATGCAGCAGATGTGCACCAGAAATTGATTACTAAAGTAAATTATTTAGCATCTTTTTGAAATATAGCTATTGTGAGAGCAGTGCCAGGAGTATGAATATCAATTTTATTTTGGAAGCGGACTCTCAAGTTTAGCAGCATCAGATTTTGAATTAGGCCAGGCCTTTTTTGTCCTAGTATTAATGCATAACAAATGTCATAGTTGTTCACAGTATTAAACTTGACAGAGACACTTTTTATTTGCATGCAAAAGTACAGGAGTGGTCCCCTCTTAGAACAAGTACCACTTCTGCTATCATTAAGGAATACAGCAGTTTCATCTTCCCTATGCCTCTTAAGCCAAGATATACTTGAGACCTTTAAACATACTCTGAAAGCTGAAGTTTAGAAGAAGAAACCATTTTCAGAAGAAAGACAATCTGATGATAATGTAACTGAAGATATTGGTGGAGAAAATATTATTGGGGAGATAACTGAAGAGGAATATTTAACTAATATAGAGAAGGATGGTGGAAATTTGGCAGAAATGCTTTAAAAAGAGAAAGTATTACAGTACAAGATTTAAAAAACAGACAGAAAGCACTAGGAAGTAAAAAAGATGAAGAATCTGAGACAAGAGAGGGTATCGTGTACGATATTTGAGGGAGGGTATGCTGAAAGAAAATAAAAGAAAAATATTGGAAATAAGAAAAACACACAAAAAATGAAAGGGGTGACTTAGGACAGCTAGCACTAAATGTATGGCGGTGAGATTTTTGTTAGTTACGTGATGTGTGAGGGAAGAAAAAAATAAGGGAATATGGGGCAAAAAGATCATATGGCTAGTGGGAATGATATATGTTTAGAAGAAATATATATTTTAAGAGATAAAGGTACTGGATGTAAAACTAGTAGTGCCTAGATGACTAGTGGTATGAGATAAAAGGAAAAGTGAACTTACAGTTTATATATAGACTAATATGACTGGGAGGAAAAGGTGTTTGAGAAACTTGAAAACTTTGTTCTATTAAATTCAGAAGTTTAATACAATATTCATGTCTGAAGACCATCTAGGAACATCGATTCCTGCAAATTCATATCATATACCTTGTCTCCTACCCATATTTTCAGATTCTACCTAAACGTTGTAATGTTTTCTGATTCTGTTATTGTAAGAGATAGTTTATTCCATAGTGCAGATGACCATAAGGTCAAAAACGAACAACTTAAATTCATCTTTGCATTTTGGGCATGTTAAACTGCAAGTGGCTGTTTCTAACTGAGGGCATGCATTGACATATTTCTGCATCTAAAATGAACTTTAATTATCCATTACCAAATACTTTGTAGGCAAATATTCATTTTCTACTAATATATCTATACCTCACTGTGTATGGTTTGAGACTTTTACATCTTACACTATAATGCATTCTTTCTGGATAAAGAATCCATCTTGTACATTTCCTTTCTATAGTTTCAAGTTTATTTTGTTCCACTTTGTTATAAGTATAAAAGGGGTCTATATCAGTTCAATGAAACAGCACATCATCGAATACAACAACCTCAAACTTCTAACCATGAAATCTATAAACATCGAAAGCTCAGAACAGCCAATTTTTTTCCCTGGGAAAAAATTCACTGTTCCGAGAAACACACACACAACACAAGCACACCAAAAAACAGCAATCCACACACATACACTTAAAATCCTATATCTAACCCTACACTAAACTGTACATACGGTACTATCTATCCACTATCCTTAACCAAAACCCTAACCCTAATGTCCGTCACTATCGCACACTCACCTCACCCGCGCCCTAACCCTAGCTCACATATCCCGCCCTAACCCTAAAGTCTATCACTATCGCACACTCACCTCACCCGCGCCCTAACCCTAACTCACATACCGTGCCCTAACGTCCACACAATTGCACACTTACCTGAACCCAACCCGTAACTTTCCACCACAGTGCTGAAAATAGCGAAGCCACAGAAACAGACAAATTCTTTCCCTAGAAAAAAATTTGGTTATCTGCACCTTCGCTATTTTCGGGTTGATATTAGACCACTCAAAGTATTAACACTTCGATGATCTAATATAGACCCGTATAAAAGATGTTATTGTACTCAAGTAACGATCATATGGAGATCTTACAAATGGCTGTTAATCGATGTCTCTTAAGACAACATTTTTTATGATGATAACTAATTGTTTTAGTGCTATCCAATTTATTATATCTGTATGTTTTACAAATGGGAATTTATCTGGCAATGTGATACCTAAATCTTTACAGTGTGTTACTTCGTCCAGTCCCTTAGATGTCATATATAAATTGTCTTATGGGTATTGTTTTTTTTTAAATACGTTACATTGAACTTATCGGCATTAAATATCAGTTCAACAAAATTGGCCCGGCTTGTTATTTCAGATATATAGTTGTTTAATGCATCATAAAAACTATAATTTGTTATAATTTGTTATAATAAAGACAAGTTTAACATTATCTACATATTTACTAAAGCACTAGTGTCCTTTTCATGGAATGCAAGCAAAACTATTCAGAACAGTATTCGGCCTAGTACTGATCCTACAGGTGCTACCTTATTAGCTGATAAATATTCATATTTGTTACCATCGATCACAATTGCTTATGTTCTACCCCTCAACCATTCCATTACCCATCTTACAATATATGAATATAAATGGTTCTACCGGAGAATCTTGAAAGAAATGCTCAAAACTTATAAGATGGAGCCCAAATGCTTGAATCTTGAAAGCTCGAAGTGTCTAAAAGAAAGGAAACAATATTTCTTTTTTCCTGGAACCTGAACTGTGCAGAATCATGGAACAGTAGAGATCAGGGTACTGATCCTTTCCCCACTGTGGTGTAACCTTGGAGTTGGAATATATAAGTAGTAGGAGGTGTGGGCTTATTGAGCTTAAAAGAGTCAAGCATTTGAGCTTAATCTTGTAAGTTCTGAGCATGTCTTCTTTCAAGTTTTAGAAAATACATAGGATAATAAAATAATAAGTGAAGTTATAAGGCATGGAGGGTTAAACATAGAAGAAAATTTTGAGACTGGACATTTAAAAGGGGGTAATTTAAGACTGAACTAGATTATGATGTGTATTTAAAAGATATGAAATAATTGACAGATTCAGTATATATTAAGAAAATAATATGGTGATATCTCAGCAGGTAATTTTATACCTCTGTTAAATTAAGTTAAACATTCCCTTGCAAATATGAAATGGGTTGGAGATATGAGACTAACAAGAATGGGAGGTGACTTCATATATTCCGGGAATGTAGTTACCAAACTGGGTACAAAGGGGCCCTACAGCAGTTAGTAGGGATGTGCTTGGGCTGGACATAGAAGGAAATAGTGCTTTGTATTTGGGGGAATTTATACAGGAATAGAAATCTCAGCACATAAACAAATGTTGTATTTAATTATGCTAATGGATAAAAAAAGTGGTTACAAGACATTGGAAAATGAAAGATACCCCTATAGTTCAGGCACTAATGGAAAATTCTAATGGAATTAGCAGACATGGAAGGAAGATTGTTCCTAGGAGAACTTAGGCAGAAGTTTGTCAACAAATGGATGCCATCATTTAGGTACATAGACGAGAACACGATACATTAGTAAGTGGTTAAGGGTAACAAGACTTTCTGTCTTGCATCCTTCCCCCCACCCCATAGATGTGATAATGGACTGCAAACACATTAATAAAAACAAGTTGAGATATCTAACCAAGAATAATAGGATGTTACAACACTACTGTGAGTAGGATTTAACTGATTTCAAGATGTACTGGGAAAAGCTTGTATTTGGTGGAATGACAATTATAACATGTGAAATGTACCTGTGCCTGATTTGTATTGGGTACAACTAAGGTTGCTATTAATAAATCTGTTTAAATGAAAAAATCATGTTCTTGTGGTTTCTAGCTTTACTTTTGGCTATTTCTTTTATTCAGATGTAATTTGGTAAAATTCAGTTTGGCAGACCAAAATGCAGCCATTTGTAACCACTGAAGATGGTGGCAGATTAAGACCAGCTATTCCAACTCAGGCTACTCTTACCCTACCCTATGGATAAGCTGTAATTTAATGTAGCTTGTATTCAGACTCTTCACTATCATCTACAGGACAAGCTTACATTTGTCCCATATCACTCTGAATTGCCCCCACCGCTGTTGAATTCATGACCTTGCATAGTGAAGTGTTATGACATGCATCTGGAGGCATTGGCACAGTCATTATCATTTTATATCCAGACGGCTCCCCTTATTCCCGTTTAGTTATCTTCACAGAAGGATGTTACTCTCAAGAACTTTACTGGTTCCTTAACAGAGCTGAAAGGCTCTGTCTTATTTCCCTTTTTCCACCTATCTCCAGGAATACACATACAAAAAATCATTAATTTGTCTTCATATGTCTTGTGTAGCAGTCCTCATTTCAGTTTGTTGGCCTTCTTCTGAACAGCTTCAGTTCTATTTATATTTTTGAAGAGAGGAGGCCTTGAAACTGTATACAGCGCACAAAATGGAGATTACTGGCAATCCATCTCCAAGGGATAACAGCATTCCTTGTACTTGAATGCTTCTGCATATATACCCCTGAAACTTCCCAGTAATCCTGTATTGTTTTCCTGGAATAATTTCCCAGCTTTCAATTATCTAAAATAAATGCCCCAAGGAGTTTGTGGTTGTCTTATTTGGTATTATTACTAAACTGATAAAAAACAAAAACAAGCAATTATATAAAATATAGGATGGGCGTGTGTATAAAATTATACTTGCTGAATTTTAAATGTACTTCTCATTTTGGGATGCCTGAACAAAACACTCATGCTTTGGCCTCAAATTTTAATTCAGTATTTCATATCTCAGAGGGTAGACAATAGAAAAAGATACCATCTATTATTTGATATGTCGTAGTACTATTTCATTGGTACACGTTTCAGGAAGCAAGTAAAAATAAATTTATATCACTTGTATTTTCATAGTAAAATTCTTTCACTTTGTTCCAATACACCAATATTATTTAAAGCTGTATTTCTAATTAAGATTTCTAACCACGATGGTAGCAATTGCTTATAATGTAACAGAAGTGTCTAGAAAATCATAAAAAGTATTAAGTTAAAACAGATTATTGCATAATTAGTAGCTGTTTTCACTGGGGCTGCCTACAAGAGCCATGTTGGTCTCATTTATGTATCACTAAATTTAGATGTTAGTACCTCTGCTCTGAGGACCCCCTAGTACTGTCGTAATCTGTATTATTGATAATCACATTTTAAATAAACATAGCTGTTCCTAGCATGTTGAAATTGAAAGGGAATTCCTTGTCCCTTAGCACACTCATCAGACCAAGCCCACAAAGTGAGTTTTCTGCAAAAGAAAAATCAATAATTTCTACTGAATCCCTTGGTGTTCGAGATAATTGATTTTGCCTCTGCTGCCAATATTTAGATGTGTTTATATTTATTTTAACAGCTAATTTATGTTTATAGCTTGCCTTTATATCATGTTATTTGAATCAGAAAGTAAAACGTTTTTTTTTTTTTTTTTAGAAGTATTCTAGAATTTATATCCCCTGTTATTTGCTGTGAGTTTTAAGACTAATAATCTGCTTGTATTTTGTGGATGTTTGTTTCTCTAAGCATAAGGTCAGGACATTACCTTTATGATTCAGTGTGTTATATGTTCACAGGTTCATAGGAGGTTGCTAGGCTATTGGCCCTAGGGCCTTTATAAGCCTAGCTATGTTATACCCTTGCTCTCTTATTGACCAAGTTGTATGGTTTATATTTGCAGCACGAGTTTATGATTAGCACCGACTGCCCTTATCCAAGAGGGACATATGTGACATCCCTGAGTAAATTAACAGTCTCCCATCCAGTTGGTTAAGTTACACTTAAATAAGGTCATTGAGGAGCTCTGTTTTATGTGACTTGGGAGTTTGTTCCAGAGGAGTGTCAATTTCTGGGAGACATATCTGTCTCTCCAGCATGTCCTGTTAATGTCGCAGGCCAGGTTAATATCCCTCGAGCAAGTGAATCTTGTCCCATTTGACTTGTAGATGTGTAGCATTTCCATTAGGGCAGGGTCTGAGACTGCTCTCTAGACCAGGCAGAAGTCACCTCTCAGTAGCCTATAAAATACAGAGTGCAGTGGCAGAGCCTTCAGACTCTCCATGTAGGTTATGTGTTGAAGGCATGGTTGAATAGTTACTAACCTTTTAAAAAACGTGCTTTGTGAGAGGGTTTAAGGCTATAAAGATATTAGAGAAACTCCAACAAGCAATGCCCACTACTTAATTTAAACCAACCCCCTAACCACATACTGGAATAAATCTGTAACTATAAGACTTGTATGATAATTCTTTCATGGTGCAAATTCAATCTATCTTGTCCACTGTTATCTACTGAGACATCTTATAACTATTCATTTTAAAAGCTCTTTGTTTTAAAAACAGCTTTATTGAATTATCACTTGTGACATAGGCAAATTTACATTCATATTAAAGTAATCAAACTATATTAACATTATACTTCACATATATATAACCTAAGCAATATTACATAAATTATTCAGTTCCTGCTTTTTTTTTAAACCAGAAACATCTTCATTTAACCATCATTTACTACATTAAACCATCACTTACTACACAGACAATTATACATTTATATAAATGAAAACAAACCACACTGACACAAACCTAGTCACAAGCATTTTACATCACAAACAATACTGACACACTCCCACTTGCAAACATTATACATCACTTATAATCTACCCAATGTTTCTCATGCAAACATTGCATAGCTCATTTAAGTACTGGTGCCTTTTAGGCCTCATTCCGCCCTTGTATGCATTGTTCCCACAATTCCCATTTCTTCCTATGTAGTTTGCTCCTACTCTTTTTTAAAGATCTCAGTTCCAGTTGTTTTATCTCTGTTGCTATATTCACTAGTAATTGCTTTTTTGGCAGCCACTATTATTAGACACAGCAAAGCCTTCCCATGTCTAGGCAATTCCAATTCTGTATCATAGCTCAGAAAAATCATCTCCCTCATCAAACCAATCTGCCCACCCAGCATCTCTGACAGTGCATCCTGCATGAAATCCTTAAAGTCTGCCAACTCACTACACTCCCAGAAAATATGTTCCCAATTACTTCTTTCTTTCCCTTCACACCTCCAACATGTACTGTCTGCCTGAGGAAAAATTCTCTGGAGTCTATTTGAGGCATAAAAATATCTGTGTAAACATTTCCAGGCAACAATCC
Source organism: Protopterus annectens (assembly GCF_019279795.1). Classification (NCBI taxonomy): domain Eukaryota; kingdom Metazoa; phylum Chordata; order Ceratodontiformes; family Protopteridae; genus Protopterus; species Protopterus annectens. The sequence goes on along the minus strand of NC_056748.1, from coordinate 784,800,665 downwards.
TAAATCTTCTAGATTTTGTTGCATATTTGGGAGACACACATATATCCTCCCATTGTTTCTTTGTGAATTGCTTATCCAATCTCTCTTCCCAGTTCTTTCTAACCTCCTCTGATTGGTTCTTATAGTTATCATGCAGTATTTTATATGCTGTATCAACTATTCCTTTTTTAATAGCAGCTTCTGTTCTAGATTATATTAAACACTCTACCAGTGCTGGTCTTTCATTTAGAAGCCCCCCGCATTACTTTCTCTTTGCCTATACTTTGATGACAATCCGTGATAGGGAAGCCACTCTCTAGTCTGCAGTCCAAATAAATTCTTGGCGTCTTCCCATTCTATCATCTTTCCCTCTCTAGATATTTGCCCCAATACCTTTGTTCCTTTGCCAGTTTTCTCCAATAAATTCCGGTCTCCTTCCTGCTTAGTGTATGTATCCCTAATTGCGGTCATCCATATCGGCAGAATCTCTTTTCTCCATTCCCGTGTTGGTTTAGTTCTTAGAATACTTTCTTCTACTTTATGGATATAATATTCTGCATGATTATTGTTATTCTCCTCATTTTAAAATCTCTTTTTTGACCAAAACATGAATTTTTAACAAATGCCTGCAAGACTTTCTTCTCACTTTTGGGTAGTGGCACCTACACCAAAAATTTGTATTTGATGTAAACTCCTTTGCAGCTGATGTCCCTATTGTGTTGGAAGTTACATAATGGCTTTAGTGAGTATTTTCATGTTTGTCCTTAATCTTTTACTCATTTACAGCTGCTCAGTGGCAAAAAGTCTTAAATCATTGTGAGAAAAACCATGAAAACATCTAAAATAAATACAGTATCACACAGCAAGTGACTTGCCAACAACCTAGGCCTGATTGTCACTAGACTTGTGTATGCAGCTAGACATATGAAGCATGTGCATACATAGGCACTTAAAGCTGCACAAGCAAGATTTTTAAACAGTTTTATAGTAACAGATGTACAATACAGCTGTATGATTGCTAAACACAGCATATAGTAAGAGATTTAATTTCAGTCTAAACATAAAGTTCACTACAAAGAATGTACCTCGACTGTAAGTTTTAACTTTAACAATACAAGAATGATGCAGGTATATTTCTAGAGGCTCTACATAATGCTGAAGAATAAAACGCACATTAAAAGCACATTATGGCACTCTGAACAAATCGTTCATGGAGTATACACTACAGATTTCATTTTTATAGTTTTTAGGGATGGTGACCTATATGAGTATACAATGGCTTGTAGGCTCAGTTAAATTAATCCCTAACTAGTATTAGAAATGTAATTCCATATAATGGATAAACATATGTTGATGTGTAATAGGGCAGCACAGAGGCACAGCAGATTGCCTCACAGCAATAGGTTCTGCAGTTCGAATCTTGGCTGGGGTGCCTTCTGTAAGGCACAATGTATGGTCCTGTCTGTGTTCAGCTTGAGTTTCCTCAGGCTGCTGCAGTTGTCCCTCACATTCCAAAGACATACAGTAGGTGGAATGGACACTCTAAACTGGCCATACGTGTGTGTGAGTATGTGCGAGTGTGTGTTGTGGAAGAACTGCTATTTAAAGACTAGCCCCCCAGTGGTGCAGACCTTGGCTCTAGATGATTGCCACTGTTGAAGGGGCACCCTCACCCCATGTGCAAAAATGGGTAAAAGGGGTTGTGGATGCATGGATATATTGATGTGTAGATTTAGTGAGTATATTTGTAATATCACTCATACCTACCTGTAAGGTTTTCAAACCTGCAGTCATCAGTCACAGTGTTTTTAATGAGCATAATATGTTCTACATAAATGAGAGCCTTGAAGTCCCCTCCCTGCATCATCTCTGGACTGTAGAGCTTATCTGATATACTGCTGGGATGCAGCAGATAACGCATGCACATTAGATGACATACTGATACACTGTTAATGATGCAGGTTCAGCTCATTATATCTGCATAACTTTGTGATCCACAGAGTGATGTTAGGATGTTATTTCATAGGGGCTGAAACATAGTGCTATGCCATGCCCGTGGCTCTGCTGATACAGACCAGCAGACTACATCGGAAATGTGACAGGAAATGTCCTAACATCAACACATTTTTAAGTGGAAAAATTTACTTTATTTCTGTTCATCATTAACCTTTTTTGAGTGCCCCAGAGCTATCTTCTTTCTTTTCAGTCTCTGGGTAACTGAGTTTTAAACTCCAACCCTGTTTACCCCTGTCTGTTTCCACCTCAGCTTACCATAATCTCCAGAGAGTTAATATCACATAGAACCTGCTATTTCCACTGCCTTACAATCCTGCTTTACATTTATTTTCTGCTACTGGCCTTCAACTTAAATCTGTAGTTACAATCTAACC
>NC_056748.1:784730796-784790796 GCF_019279795.1 Protopterus annectens | reverse complement strand
AGCTTGAAAGAGTTACACAAACTCTGAGAGAGGAACTGAGGATATGGTGGAACTTTGGGTAATCCAGATACCCAACAATCCCTGGGCTTTACCAGTGGTTCTGGTGACTAAGAAATATGGCAGCACCAGGTTATGTGTGGACTACAGGAAACTGCGAAGTCGCACAGAGGCAGATGCCTAACTCATGCCAAGGGCAGATGAAGCTTTAGAGCAGCTGGATGGGGCTAAGTATCTAACAACCACTGATGATAAAGGGTTATTGGCAGGTATCCCTGACACCTGCAGCCAGGGAGAGGTCAGCATTTGCGAACCCATTTAGATTGAAAAAGTTAAAAAAAAAAAAACTTTTAGATGAAGACTGCCCCAGCTCCTTTTCAGACACTAGAAGATCACATCCTCACAGCAAGAGAAGATTATGCCCTAGCCTACCAAGATAACATTGTCACCTACAGCCAGTGTTGGATAGGACATGTGTTAGATGTTAGGGAGGTATGGGCAGTCTACAAAGGACATGGCTGACTATGAAAACCAACAAGTGTTAGGTGGGTATGGTAGAGGTATCTTATCTGGGTTATAGAGTGGGTAGTGAAAAGACTTGGTCAGAACCTGCAAGGTTGAGGCTATTTGGTCATGGCTCACCCCTACTACCAGGAGACAGAACGCTGCAGGAAATGTGTTCTTCCATTGTAGTATGACAGCTACTCCCCTTACAGACTCTATCAAGAAAATAGACCAGATAAGGTTGTCTGAATTCTAGCCTGTCAGCAGCAATTAAAAAAAATCAAGAAGACTCTGAGTGGACCCCCCCCCCCCCTGTTATCCTGTCCTGATAATAGTCAACAATTCATTGTACAGGTAGATACTTCTCATAATGAGGAATAGACCATTTAGCAAAGCTTCCTCAAAGAGATAGAAATACCCAGTTGTGCAACAGACTTCAACCCAGGGAGAATCACAGGCAACCACAGAGAAGGAATGTCTAGACATAGATAGGGCTTTGTAAAAGTCACAACCCTACCTATATGGCAGAAATCCATTTTGGTTATTAACCACAAACATTACAGACCACAAACTTTTAAAAGAGCTACATAGATCAAGTGGGCAGAATGGAAAGATTCTTAAATGGAGTCCAATCTCTGTCCTATAACACAGGTTTGGAACTGCTAATGGTAATGCGGATGATCTGTCTGGAAGAATTATGTGGTAATGTACCTATAACACAGGTTTGGAACTGCTAATGGTAATGCGGATGATCTGTCTGGAAGAATTACGTGGTAATGTACCAAAGGTCTGGTCTACTACCAGTGAAAATACTGATGTGTGTGATTTCATATTTGGTCTTGCTTCTAACTTCACTTCATCAGAAAAGCCTCCAGAACTCTTGCTTGAGGTACTTATATGGGAAGAATCATGGTGCCAGGGCTGATGCAAGGGTAAGGAAAAAGATTTAAAGATGTCGTGTATTTTCTCTCTCTTGCTCATTTTTATTTCCGATTAGCAACACATTTGGTCTGCAAACTAAGTATACCTTCATGACTTTTTCTCTTGTAATTGTAAAAAAATGATTAAGCAAGGGGGAAATACATGAATCTACTGCTTAAAATGTAAAATATAACCTCCTGTATCTCCTGTGACAGCAGGCTGTAAAATGTAATCATAGTCTAAGTCAAATATGTACTGGTTAGACCTGTGGAAAAGAAAGCAGACACTAAAATGCAGATAGTTAATAGATTTATAGGTATTGGTGCTTTCGTTTGTTTCTGGGATGGTGTAATTAAGTCAATGTCTTTTACAGGTGGAAGAACTGTTTTAGTTACATTTGTTCTGGGAAAGCAAACTAATGAAACAACATGATGTACTTTTTTTCTGCAGAAGGAACTAATATAATGGTTTCTGGGAAACAGGACTGAGGAAATGGAATATGTAAATATGTGGACTGTTTTCTTTACGTCTTGTCTTTACTTGGAAGAAATTTATATGAGGTGAGCACTTCCCTGTAAGTCTGCTATCTGCAATGTCTGCCAGTTATCTTCTATAAATTTATAACGGAAAGGATTTAGTACTCTTTAAGTTGCAGACAATTATATTTATATACAGATCCTAGTCAGGGAGTTTCCTTTAAATCTTCCTACTTCTATAGCTGTTATTTTTTATTCCTGATGCACATTCTTATTTGTCTGAGTATTTAATATGTAACTGCACTGTTTGCCTTATTGTTTAAGCACATTTATCCACTTTAAACTCCAGTGGTAGGTATTTTTGTTCTATATAAATTATTGCTATTTATTCTTTCAGAGAATGGTTAGCATTAACAACTGTAGGTTAACAAGCTTGGGCTCTCATTTCCACTTGTCTAGATCATTTTAGCCTACTACCAATGAAACATTGATGCATGTCTGTGTGATTTCAAACATGGCCTAATCAAGAGCAGCAGGTAGCTAGAGTTCTCTAGCCATTCCAGGGTAGTAGCAGTACTACGGTGCTAGGAAATAAGCTCAATGAATTGGAGAATTATACCAGCCTTCTCTAGGAAGAGAGTTTTTGTGTGTGTGTGTGTGTGTGTGTGTGTGTGTGTGTGTGTGTGTGTGTGTGTGTGTGTGTGTGTGTGTGTGTGTGTGTGTGTGTGTGTGTGTGTGTGTGTGTGTGTGTGTGTGTGTGTGTGTGTGTGTGTGTGTGTGTGTGTGTGTGTCTGCCTGCCTGTCTGTGTAAATAATAACTACTGTTGAAGGCAGTTATCGTGGGTAAGGAACATTGGAAGGCATTGTGATTCACAGAGAGAGAAAGAGTGGTGAAAATGGGGCTTGGGGTGCTAAGCCAGAGACAAACATCTATAGATGGCCAGTGTGCAGTCTAAGCTGATGTTGGAATCCCATACCCATGGCACAATGCATATTTCATTTATGCTCTTGAGATCAGGTTACAGTTTATGAATTGATTATTGAGTTAGACTTGTGTGCACATTCCTTCTATTATTTCAACCTGCTGGGTATCAGTGATGTGATTCAATAGACCGTTTCTCTAGTGCTAGTTAGGACCTTTTCTGCAGCAGTGATGGTGCCAGCAATTTTTAACATTTCTAGATGGCATTGATGAAACTGAAATGACATTTATCCACCTGATCATCATGTTTTCCATTCTGCTTTCACTGTGACTTCTCTGTATAAAGAAAAAAATTGAAAAGAGTTGGCATTTTTTCATCAATCATCTGGTTATACCAGGTCTCAGACACCATACCTGTGTTACAGGTTTTCTCAAGTAGTTCATTCTTCATAAGTTAGATATATTAGATAAAGTTCTTGCACTTATATACAAGGAATCCTGATAGAAGCATCATTAAAGAGTTTTCCTGGACTCCTAGAATATCCTGAAAAAAATAGTTGTTTTTTACTCCATGAATGCGCCACAGTTCAAAGAGGACTATATTAGGATTCTGTGACAAGCTAGTAATGACTGTACTCCATCAATAGTCAGAGTAAGCCTACTGCCATAAATCTCAATATGGTTCAGGCCTATTGCCATAAATCTCAATATGGTCCAGGCCTGTTGCCATAAATCTCACTGTGCTCCAAGAAAGTTCACCTCCTAAGAAAACAGATCCTAGGCACACACAGGTTAATGTGCTGTTAGCTTTTGTTATGTAACTTAGATTTTCCTTGTAAGATAGCTGCATAAATTGGGATGACAGCCCTCTCAAATATATAATGCAAGATGTTGACTATATTTCACAAAGTTTGTTTTTAATCATCACATCATTTGTTCCTGCATAGTTTCATAGTTTCATAGTTTAGTACTAGGCTATCTGCCCTGGGGCATTTGTAAGCCTAGCCATAGTGATGTGGCTTTCGCCACCCCATGAATTGGTACAAAAATGCACAGAATAGATTTAGAATACTGTGCCTCTGTCTAGTAGTGACACAGTGAAGGTCCCCTTATATAATAGAATTAGTTTACTGTGCCCCTGTCTAGTAGTGACACAGATGTGACCCCTGGGGTAAACTTACGATCTCCCATCCACTCATCAAGATTTCTCTTGAAGAGAGTCAGTGAGGGGCTCTGCCTAACATGAACTGGGATCCTGTTCCAGAGTATGGGAAGCCTCTGGGTTATGAATCTATCCCTCCAGCATGTCCTATTCATACTTGTGCCGAGGTTTAAGTCTTTAGCTCTCGTGGTTCTGATGGATTTGGATTTTTTGAGGTGGAGCATGTCCATCAGTTCCTGATTGGACATGGCCTTGTACGTCAGGCACAGATCACCTCTGAGCAGGCGGTATGCTACTGAATAGAGCTGGAGTTTCTTTAGTCTGGCAGAATAAGACATATGTTGGAGACCCTTGATCCTCTTGGTGAGGTACTTTTGTGGTCTCTCCAGCTGTTGCAAATGCCGGGTGAGGTACATACCAAATGGGGCATTGTACTCAATCATGGGTCTGATGAGGGAGGAGTATAGGGGTACAATGACATCCGTGGATCTGGATGTGAATCCCTTCATGATAAGGTGTGCAAGGTAGAATGTCTTTCTAACCACTTTGGCAACGTGGGTGTCAAATGAGAGGTCGCTGTCGACTTGGGTCCCTAGGTCTCTGATTACTTTTCCGTACTCAGTGGGTTGCTGTCTATGTGATAATTTGTGGGTACTTTGTTTTTCCCAAAGGGGATGACTATACATTTTTTGGCATTTAGTTTAAGGCCATGACTCCAGCACCAGTTGTCCGTTTCTGTGAGGCCTTTTTGTAGGATGTATGTGTCCGCTGGTGTATCGACTATGGTGCCTAGTTTGCAGACATCTGCGAACTTTGTCAGCCACAACCCTCCCATGTTTGCTTTAACATCTGAGAAATAAATGCCGAACAAGAGGGGTCCCAGGACAGATCCCTGTGGGACACCACTTGTGACTGGCTTTGAGTCTGACATTGCTCCAGCGATTTTAACTTTATGGGTTCTGTCCTTTAGCCAGTTTGCAACCCATCTAGTGACATAAGGGTTTACATTTAAGCTTTTGAGCTTATCTATGATGCCTGAGTGGGGTATTGTGTCAAAGGCCTTAGCCAAGTCCAGGTAGGCTGTATGGACTGCTTTGCCCTCATCAATGGCTCTAGTGACTGTTTTGAAAAAGTCAACCAGGTTCAAAAGGCAGGATCTGCCCTTTACAAAGCCGAACTGGGTGGGGTCAAGTGTCTGTAGGTCCCCAATGTCTCTGTTTATGAGTTCCATAATGATTCTTTCCATAGCTTTGCAGACCAGGCTGGTTAAGCTTATGGGGCGGTAGTTCCCAGGGTCTGTAGAGGTACCCCTTTTTGGAGTGGGACCACTGTTGCTGTACGCCAGTGTTCAGGTACATATCCTGTAGTAAGGCTAAGGTTAAATAGCATTTTATGTGCGGGTTTAGCTCCTCTTGGAGTTCACGTAGCGCAAACTGGGATACCGTCAGGTCCCATTGATGCTGTGTTTTTAGCTTTGCTGAGGGCTCTCACCTGGACATCTGAGATGACAGGGAGATTACATTCAGCTGTGATAAGTATTTCTTCTTTTGGGGGTGAGGGAGAGGAGAAATTTGCACTGAACCTGTCAGCCAGAATGTTGGCAATATCTGTGGGTTCAGTGTATTTTTGTTGTTGTGAACTAACTCTGAGCATATCTGAGGGTTTCCGCCCAGGTTTCTAACATAGCTGAAGAAGGCTTTGTGGTTATCTTTAGTGTCCTTAGCGATTTTTCTCTCAAAGTTGGCCTTGGATGGTTTTATGAGAGAACGTAGTTTTCTGCTAGTGTTGATCAGAGATGTCTTCCCTTTATGGGATTTTGCTCTGTCGTGCAGTAGCTTCCTTCTTTTGTTATACAATTTGTTAGTGGCTGAGGTCCACCAGACAGGACGCTTGCCTTTGGTGGAGAGGGACTTGGATTTATTTGGGATTGCATGATCCATGCATTCTTGGAGATGTCCATAGAAAGCATTTGTGAAGGATTCAGCATTGTGGGATGTGGTATCCACTGGCACAGTGGGCTTAAAGGATACCATCTCAGTCTTAAGAAGAGTGAAGTCTGCTTTTGAGAAGTTTTTCACTGTGGTCTTTTGTGCTGGGGGTGGAGGTGGGATATGTATATCCAGGGTGATTAGTTTGTGGTCGGATCTCACTAGTGAGGGGTATACCTCCAGTGTGGAGCATTTTGTCCCCATGTTTGTGATGATCAGGTCTAGTATATTATCTCCCCTAGTGGGAGAGGTGACTAGTTGTTCCAGTGCATTTGAATTTATGAATTCCAGGAACCTTTGGGCTAGGGTGTTTGGGCTAGAATAATGTACCCAATCTATGTTAGGGTAGTTGAAGTCTCCCAGTATGATGGTATTTTGTGATACATTCATATCCTCCAATGTCTTCAGGAAGGCTGAGTGGGGTTCCTGAGATTGGGAGGGTGGTCTGTAACATGCTACCAGTTGTATAGCAGTTTTGCTTATGGTTAGTTGCACCTGTATGGTCTCCGATGCTTCATGTGTTGCTACTAACCTGGAGGTGTGGGTGTCCTTGATGAATATGGACACTCCCCCTCCCTTTGTGGTTCGGCCCAGGTTTTGGGGTCGAAAAGCATGATACGAGGTATAGCCTGGTAGTGCTGGGGTGCTCTCAGGAGCCTTGAATCAGGTTTCAGTTACTGCACAGACGTCGATGTTCTCCATACTGAGGAGTGCATCGAGTGCCTGCATCTTGAGATTTAGACTTCTGGCATTGAGCAGCATTACCCTTAGTTTTTTCCATTTTGTTTTCTAAGGAGGTGGGTTTGTCTTTTGAGCCTTGCCTAAAAAAGGCACTATGGGGGTGGCAAGAGCCTTAGCCAATATCCGGAAGCCCAGTGGTGACAGGTGCAAGCCGTCCCTTGTGAAGCAGCGTGGCTTGTCCAACATGTCATCCCAGGCAGACAGACATTGGATCCCCTTAGAATGACACCAGTACTTGAGCCAATTATTAAAGCTGATCATCTTGTCTTTGTATTGTGGCATCATTCTTGGTGAGGGCAAGATGCTGTTCAGGGTCAGGGTCAGGGTCATACCAGCCTGGGCTACATAATCAGAGAGCTCCTCTATGTCTCTTTTCATGTAGTCCAGGAGGTACATCTCAGGTCATTCACGCCAGCATGGACAATGATGGAGTCATATTTGTACTTGCTTTGGAGTGACCTGAGTGCGTGTGTTATGTGGCGGATCCTAGCTCCCGATAGGCAGCTCACAGTCACCCTCTCCTTGTTCAGCCTGGTAAGCGGGACATCAGTGTGTCTGACTATAGAGTCACCTATTACTAGTGTATCAGGCATGGTGTTTGGCCTTAAGGGCTGTGATTGATTGACACACTGATTTATTGAAGTATGTGTTGCATGTGTTTTGTTTTGAGGTGGTGGATTTTTGGATGTCTGCTTTGGGAGCCTCTGTTGTTTTGGTAAGTTTTTTATTAGAGCCTCCGAGTATGTCTTTGTGTTTTTATGTGTTTAGTTTGCAGTTGTGGTAGGTCTATGTGGGACTGGGTTTGTTGTGTGTGTGGTTACCATCTCCTCCTGTCTGGTCATGCCAGCCTTGAGTTGAGAGAGTTCAGCCTCCAGTTTGGCTATATAGTTGCATCTCTCACATGTATTTGTGTTTGTTGGGAGGAGGAGAGGGTTGTCTGTGTACATGAGACAATTGTAGCATTGTCTCAAGATACCCAGATTAACCAGCTGAACTGGAGAGGATGCCAGTAATCTACCACTCGACATGCTAGAACAGTATAAGGGAGTGCTGTGCCTTTAAGGGAAGTGGATATTCACAGGGGTGGTAGGTGGATGTAGTGCTTACTTAGTATGAGAGTGCTTACTTAGTAGAGATGTTTTGAGAACAAGTGCTAGGCTTATAATATAGCGAGTAGTCTGATTATACTAAGAGTAGAGCTTCCTTAAGGGAAAATTTGAAGAGCAGACTTGGCGGAGCCAGAAGAAGTTTAACCTTGTTTAACCGGCACTGTGCTATGCGCACAATCGCGCAAAGCCATGCAAACGCGGATTTTAAACAGGGAACTTCAAAAGAGCTAGAAATGGTCCAAAACAACCAATTACTACAGCTCTTGTGCTGAGGTCACTTCCTACAGGGACAGGTAGGCTGCTCAAGGCTCCCCACTACCACTGGTGAGCAAAGAAACTTCCTTCTATCCAAGTAAGGTAATGGACAACACAGGAACTACACCACAGCCCAGAATACAGCAAAGCCTGTAAACTGGTCTAAACTAGTCGAGGAGAGGCGGGAAAACAAGGATTATTTTTTTTGTTTTTTTTTTTGTTTTTAGATATAAAACACACAGAAAATGCAGAAACAGTAATAAATCAGTTACACAGGCTAGCACATGAGTGATTATGCTACAATATTTGGTTACAGATTTCTGTAACTTATCTAGAGTCCCTTCTATATCTAGATCATTAACACCAGGTAACCACATACCGATACTTTTCATTTTTTCCAGAACAATATTTGTAATCAATGAGTCTGATTACAGGATCCCAATATAATTAGAAATGTTGATTTCTGTTTATCAGATTTTTGCAAATCTATAGGTTCATATGTCAGTGTCATTTAATTTATCTACATCCAGCTGCATGTCAGAATCATTTTATATAGCATAATATACAAACATTTAATGTTCTTACTTTTTCTCTTGGAATGATGATAGATAATGACATGTCTGTACTTATTTTGTAGATACCTGGTGTGCCATCTTCTAGTACTCCGTATATTGATCTCACCATCAGAATCAGGGCTACATTCCACCTCAGTAGTAGGATGTACTAAATTATAAAGATGATGTGGTAGCCGTGGTGGTACAGTGGTTAGCATTGTCACCTCACAGCAAGAGGTTCTCCAGTTCAATTCTCCCCTGGGATGCCTTCTGTGTGGAGTCTGCATGTCCTACTTGTGATCATGTGGGTTTCCTCCAGGGTATCTAGTTTCCTCCCACATTCCAAAGACATGCAGTAGGTGGATTGGACACTCTAAACTGGCCATAGGTGAGAGTGTGTGTACGAGTGTGTGTACAAATGAAGTACCATGGCAGGGCTAGCCACCTAGCAGTGTAAACCTTACCTCGAGGTGATTGTCACTGGTGACGTGACACCCCAACCCCATGTGCAAAATGGGAAAAGGGGTTGAGGATGGATGGATGGATACCACCTGAAATTATCACAACCTACACCAGTGTGATCTAATTTCAGTCATTTATTATTAGTGTTAACACTAGCATTGTTTAGCTTTTTTTTCCTTTTTTTACAAGGATTCTCTTTATATACACATATACTTTGTTTATTGATAGTTACAGAATGTACTGACCTACTATTCTATCAAAATCAAAACCATAAGCTAGTCTTTCATCAATGGTTAATAAAGACCCTGCAGAAAAAAAAACTGGACTATGTACATACATAGAGTGGATTTCCTGTCTTGTGCTCAATATTCCAGACTTCTCATAGGATGTCACAGGTTGACAGATAGCCTCCATTTGTCAAGGATGAACAAATTCTATCAGAGAAGCAAAACAATTTTGTTTCTACAGGAACCCCCTTTTTTGGATCCAAGATGGAAGATTTTTGTACAGTGCAATCAAAATACATTACTTTGTTTCTGCTATACATAAAACAGTTTCAACAGTACAACAAAAAAATTATAAATCTTCTAAAGCAAATAGAAAAAAAAGACATGCCTCTGTTTTTAAATATGCATACAGATTATTTAACTTCATTATACATTAGTAAAACAAAACCTAATGTTTTGACTAAACTAAAAATCTGCAGCGGAAGCTAAAATCATTTAAAACAACAAAGAATTAAGTACACAATTAGAGCTAGTTTGGTGCTAGCAAATTTGTTTTTAGTCTAATATAAACTTGTAAACAATCATATACTAAAATGTCCAGTAGTGCAGGTTAAACAATGAAAAAGCAGAGATTAATTCTACATTCACATTTATTTGTGTGAATTTAATAGTATACTATTTGACATTGTAAATTTAAAAAGTCTTAATATAGATCAAAGAACTACTTAATCACTTGAAAAACCAAGATTGAGAAGTACTGCACAGATTATATTAGAAACATAAATCATCTGCACTATAATTGCATTTAAGATCAAATATTAGTACCACCTCTGCAGCATACATAACTTAGCAATTAAATTAAGAAATTAACACAATTCAGCAACAAGAACTCAGTACTATAAAACAAAATAAATAACTGCTTGAGTCAAAAACTTATGTATTACCACAGTCAAGCCAGTGTTTGCAACTAATTTCACCAAAAATACAGTTTTCGAAGTTAAGAGCTAGATATAACCTCAACAACAATTATAATTATAAAACAAATATTTTGTAACTATTGATGTAATGACACTATGGTCCCAAACAGCAACCCAAATCAAGCATACATTATTCAAAATATCAGTCCATTAAGTTTCTATTCTAAACAGAGTACATATCTCAGTGGTTGCGTTTTCTTTCACAATTAACTTAAAATCACCATTAACAGGTATATGGCATTATCCCAATTGGATCTGCCCACTCATTATGCCTGACTGGACATATAATACATTTGCTGTCAAGTTTCACTGCAAATGCCACTCATAAACCTATGCCTATTACTTCATTTAAATTCTCAGGCTACAACACAGCTTAAGTTCAGCTGTTGCATCTATGTCATCCTTTCACACTGCTCTTCTGGCTCTATGATTAAAACAAAATCATTCTGTAATTACTAGCAGTTCAGACTCATGATAACCCTATATTTATTTCTCCATTTGTTAACAGGCTAAATGCACTGGTCCAAACATCATTTTCAGACATAAGCAGGGTCACAAGACAAACTTGAAACATTGTTACATTATATGGACTAATAAGAACTGGTAGAGAAGGCAAAGAGGTATTACAGTGCAGTGGTAAATAAATGAATAGGATCACAGAATTAGGAGGCCGTATTGCTAGAGATTTAGCAAACAAATTATTAAGCATTACATGAAGCAATCAAGTATAAAATACCACTTAGTAGTCAAAGATAGCAGGTTGTTAAGCACACATAATCAACTATATGTCAGTAATATAAAAAGCCAAAATCAGCAGGATGAGAAGGTATTGTAAATGTAGAAGACAAGAGGAGTGAAAGGCTAAGTTAGTGGGAGTAAAGGTAGTGAAAATGCAGAGTGCACGAAGACCTGTGAGAGGTGAACTTATCCACGGTTATCAAAGCAGTGACAGTCACTTGGATCACTGAAGTGCTTTTTAAAAGATTTTTAAATATCACTAGAGATGTGAGGTACCTAATATTTTGTAGGATGTTGTTCCACAAATTTATTAGGACCATTTTTGTGATCCATTTGTAGGTTTTACCTTACATTTTTATTGCTGGAACAGGTTCTGTATGTGGACACATCCATAACCATTCAGCAATGTCACCACATGCTTTTTCCTATGGAATGCTATAATCATTAAAACTGGGCTTATTTCTTTGCATTTTGCAGATCACTACTCCACAGCTGGCTTAGTTACCTTGATTTTTGCCAGATGTGTCCTGTCTAGTAGTTCTGTACGTGTGTAAAGTCTAAAACCTCAGTGCCACTTTTTCTAATTCTTGTATGTGGTATGTTTTGAAGAAAAGCTACATGGAGACCAACAGTACTGTTTGAAATCACTTTAGTACTGAGCAGATGAAGTATCCCACATATGTGCATTCACCCATAATAGTTCTGTGTTGGATAATTTTTTGCACTTATGTATATTGTGTATTGCTTAATACAACACAGAAATGACTTTCCTTCTTGACTTCATTTTACTTTTCATCCATTATCCTGCAACTTCCCTTACAGCATTTATGTTTTATTTCAATCACAAAATAACCTTATAACTTACATTATGATCCATCATTGTTCATCTTCACCACCACCCAATTCTACCTGTTAGACCTGATAATCATGACTTTTACATCTGTATTCCTCTTGTAAGCACTTTGTACTTTTTAACATTGTGTGGCCCTAGTTCTTCTAAAATATTTGTTCTTTTTTCACAGATTTGTACTCCTAAAAACAACAAGGACAAACCAACAAAAGAACAAAAGATAACTAGTCAGCAGCTTGGTGGCCAACCACAACATTCTTTTGCTCCATAAAAGAAATCCAAATGGTGTTTACAACTTTACAACCAACTTTATTAAAATAAAACACATTAAAATAAGAGCTTTTGTCTCGTATACCCACAGGAATTCTTTAGAATAAACCTTCCTAACAGTCAGTAGTTTAAATAAACCTCCAAAATGGTGGTCACATGATCCTTAAGAAACCTTGGTCATATGGTCATTAAATCATTTTTCCTTCTAGCATTTAAAGTGATAAGCAACCAAGATTTGTCAGTGTATTATTACCAAAGTGCATTGTTTTATAATAACATGTTATGTAATATAATAGATATATGTTGAGATAATAATTTAAAACTTCGTAAAAGTTCCTACGTGGAAGATATGAGAAACTTTGCTGCCACAAAAAAATTCTAGAAATTCTGCAGCTTCCATTTTGAACATATGGTTTTATTTTAGAAACAAATCACAAAAACAGCTTTCATAAAAACGTCCAAGACCTCCTAAAAGACGTAAGTTATAGGACATCCACACAAAGCTGCTCTAGCTATGGCCAATTGTCATTGAGAACTGAGGTACTATACAAACTGTAGGTGGTGACAAGTACTGCAGCACCTATTTATTTATTTTACATTGTTGACCATGGAAGTCTGACAATGCACAAAAGCCTCTTTTCAGCAGAGGCCTGGGGAGCAAAGCTCAAGTACATGAAGTACAATCAAAATCTTTTAAGTTATATAATATCAGCAATGTCGGGAAGAATGCAAGTGTGATAAATTTTACTATGTCAAAATAGATAAGATACTAAGTCTATATACGGTAGTAAGGCTTCTTATACTAATTGTACTCTATACAGATACAGTTAAATAAATAGCCATGCAGTAGGACAACAGTCACAATACAGACTACTGAATTATTTACAAAGGGTGGATAGTAAAAAGTTGATTTAATTTTGAGATATAAATGAAATGAGGGATACAATAGTTCAGAGAGGCATAAGTAAAAGGTGGGGTGGGTGAAGACAGAGCAATAGCTGGTAAGAGAGTACAGGAGTGCACTGGTACAATAGAAGAGGAAGAGGAAAGCAGAGATGCTGTACTTATCCTGGAGATGTACAGCTACAAAGCCAGGATGTGGATGAAGAGTGTTCGCGTAGATGTGCTTTGAATGGCTGTTGGTTTTGAAGAAGCCTGAGAACATGGGGGAGGGCATTCCAGAGGGTAAGTATAGAGTTTGAGTATAAGGAGCCTCCTGATGCATTTTAGGTTTTAGTGAGGGAGAGGAGGTGTTGTCTTTAGAGCCAAGAGCTTAGTGACGGACATTTATCAGAGTAGTATATTAGAGTTTGAGCTACTAGTCACTGGCTATAGTGGAGATGATGTGAAAGTTTGTCCAATTTAGTTATTTAAGGGCAGAACAGTGATGAGTTCTAAAGGGGTGATTTGCATTTAAAGAGAGCTGATGTATAGTAGCATTGTTCCAGCTTTGTTTGTGTGGACATTTTTAGGTTAGCAAAGAGTGGGGAGGCATACAGTAGGGTAGATAAGAAGTAAGCTTTAGCTATGGTTTCTCTGGTTCTGTCTGTTATGTAGGGTTTTGTTCTATATTTGAGGCCAGACTTTTGGTGTTTTTTTTTATAACAGTTTGGAAGTGTATCTCAAATTTCAAGCTGTCATCAATGGTGACTCCTAAAAGTTTGGTGTTAGGGGCCTATTCAATCAGGGTGTTATTTAATTAAGTGATTTCAGCAAGCATTTTGCTTTGGGAGAATGTTTAGGGGTAAAAAGTAATAGTTTCTTTTTTGGGGTTAAGTAGGAGTTGTGAGTTGTCTAGCTAGGATTGTGAGGATGTAAAGGATTCTTGAGTAATTTATTGGAGTTTATGTAGGACAAAGGTTGTGCAGATAAATGTAGAGTAATCTGGATATTGTCCAAGAGTGGCAAGCTTGGAAGCAGTGTGTAGAGCATTTATAAATATGTTAAACAGGAGGGGTCCAAGTATGGAACCTTGTAGCACCCCTGCAATAATGGGTAGAAATGATGAGTATACTGCTACCATTTCACTGCATGGAGTCTATCTGTTAGGTAGCTGTTAAACCTGGAGCAGGAGGAGGGAGAGAGATCTAAGGAAGAGTATTTTAGTAATACTTTATGGTGAGAGATGGTGTTGAATGCTTAGGACAGGTCTAAGAATAAGGAAGATACTAAGTTTCTGGTATTTCTGTTTTTATTAATGCTACCAGCAAAGAGAAGTAGGGCAGTAGTGGTGTTATGGCTGGGATGAAGACCATGTTGTATGGGGAAGAGAAGATTGTTTATGATAAGGTATTGCAGAAACTGGGAAAAAGGGGCGGCCACGGTGGTGCAGTGGTTAGCATTGCCGCCTCACAGCAAGAGGTTCTCCAGTTCGATCCTCGGCTGGGGTGCCTTCTGTGTGGAGTCTGCATGTCCTCCCTGTGGTCGCGTGGGTTTCCTCCGGGTGCTCCGGTTTCCTCCCACATCCCAAAGACATGCTGCAGGTGGATTGGACACTCTAAATTGGCCCTAGGTGTGTGTGTGAGTGTGCCTTCTGTGGAAGGTTGGGCGCCGGGCTGGCAACTCGACACCGTAAAACTCCACTGCCATTCAATGTGCGGACAGGTGATCCACTGTGGCGACCCCTAACCGGGAAAAAGCCGAAAGAAGAAGAAGAAGAATTGCAGAAACTGGGAATGGATACACTTTTCTAATATTTTAGATAATGATGACAGAATGGCAATTGGTCTGAAGTTTGAGTAGTCAGGAGAGGGTCCTACTTTTTGAAGAGGAAGTATGTATGCCTTCTTCCAAATGGCTGGGACATGAAACACTAGAATGGGTCTGTTTGTTAGTGCAGATATGGGATACGACAAAGCTTCAACTGCAATTTTTATAAACTCAGGAGGAAAGCTGTCTGAAGCTGAGCTGCTACTTTCTAGTTTTAGGGGATATTTTCATATGGTGGAGGAAGGGGCATGTTTGAGTGAGAAGTGAGCTTCCATGGGATTTTGTTGATTATGGGGCTTGGTTTAATGGTGGGGTGTTTTTGTAAGTGAGGCTACAGTTTGAAGGAAGTATTTGTTAAAAATATTAGCTACTGTTGTTGAAGTGTCTTTTGGGGAGGGAGTGGGTTGTTGACTTTGGCCTGGATTTAATAGATTTTGGACCAATGACTAGAATATGTAAGGATTACTTTGGTATGCCTGCTTTAAGTTAAAGTGGTGGACTTTATTTGTCATGCCTTATACTGTGTTTGGCTTTATTTTTTATCTGTCTGTAGTGTAGATTTTTTTTTCCCTGGGATTTGTTTGTATGCCATGCTTTTCATGCCTTGCCTCTAATTACCATTAATTGACTACTGTTTTTAAATAACCACATTGCTGGATTAAATTTAACTCTTTGTCTCCTGATGGGAACATGTTTGTTCAGTATAATGAGAATGGTTTTGTTAAATTCTAGGCTGGCTACATCTAAAGGAAGATGTTTTTAACATATTACAATTGTATTGCTTGAGAGGAAAGATGAAATTATTTCCATTAAAATTGGATAGTTTACACACATTCTTGTATGCACATTTTACTGGATTGCGTACAAGCCTGTTAGCAAACCTGGACAGGGGTTCACTTAGGTTATAGATATTACTGGGTTTAGCTGAGTGAATCCATTATAAAGTAGAGGCCTTAGAAGAGGGATTGTTATATATTGGTGCATTGCTGAGCCAAGAGAAACTATACAGGTTAATACTGGTGGTGAGGGTATCAGATTCGATTTGGACCCAGTCTAGTTTAAGGCACCCAAGGATGATGGTTTCTTGGGGTATATTGGTAGATGCCCAGGATAATATGTCTTCTGCTCTACTGATGTTATTGCCAGGAAGAATATATAAAGCTATGATACATATGGTCTTGTAAGTGTTTAACTTGAATAAGACAATAAGAATCTGTAAAATATTGAATGAGGGCTGTTTTTTCTGATAAAGGGATATGTTCAGATGTTTTGCATATATAATAGCTACCCCACCAGCTTTTTTAGATATGTGGACTGCTTGAAGGATATTATATCCTAGTGGGAGGATTTCATTGTCTTTGACTTAAGGTTTTACCCATGTTTCTGTGTTACCAAGGATATCAAGGTTGTAATGAGATATGAAAGCATGCACCTCAGTTACCTTGTTCCAGATAGTTCTAATGTTAATGTTTATAAATTTTACACTAGTTTTACTTGAGTTGCAGGAATGAGATGTTACATTATTAAAGGTTGCGTTGGCCATTATGGAAGAGGCTGCTGTGGCTGGACCTGGGTTGGGGTGAATGTCACCACATAGTTGCAGACTGGGTGGGGGTAGCTGGAATATGCAATGCCACTTGGTTTTAAATGTGCTCTTTGTGACTATTTTGTGAGATACATTACTTATTTTTATGTATTTTTGTTTGAAAAGATGGATGTGAGACAGTTTGTTTTTTTAAGGTTGACTACACAAGATGAAATATGGGAGTAGTTGCCATTGAGAGCAATATACTGAGCATTGGGCATAAGGCTTGTTTTGAGAGGTGTATGATAGTTGGATATGTGTACTGGAGAAAGGAGGGAAGTGAAATGTAGTAAACTGAATAGCATGCTAATTATTTTGCAAGTGACATTTAGAGGAAATGCAAACAGGATAGTGAAAGCAGGCTGGATAGGGTTTCATTGTGGGTTAGCTGATGTAGGAGGGGTTGCTGAGTTAGAATGGAGAAGAAATCCATCTGAAAGAAAGAAAAAAGGTAGGAAGTGGTTAGTGGGTGTGTGAAGCATGGGCAGAAGTACAGCTCATACATTGTGTAGTGCTTGGTGGTAATGTGGTGGCTGGAGATTAAATTAGGATAAGTGTAGATGATGTGGGGGTGGGTAGGAATTCAGAGTAGGGTGGGGGAGCGGAATGCACCTAACCAAGCAGGTATTTCAATGGAATGCAGTTACTCCCCCCAGAGATTGTTTTTGGTGGAAAACTATCAATGAGGTAGAATGTTTATGGACAAAAAGACAAGTTTTTTTTAACTACCTGAGGTGAGTCACAGCATTTAATTTTATTGTTATGGCCTGTTTTTTGTTTTCTCCAGGGAAATTCTGCAATGCTAAACATATGCTAAAATATTAGTTTAACTTCAGCTTAGCAGTATATGGCCTAGGGTGGCCTTCCAGCAGATTTACACTGCTGTACAGAACTCAGTGATGCAGAAGTGAGGAGAAAGATATTTCAGCAGTTTAATTTGATTCTTATAGGGGAAACCAGACAACAGAATAACAGGCCCATACTCTACTTGGAAATGGAAACTACAGTTGTATAAGTGGCTATGTGATAGGTACCACCAGCAGGAGTATGACTGTGGTGCTCATTTCACCTACAGGTTCAACTCTGGCAGTCTTCCAGCAGATTTACACTACTGTACAGAACACACTGATGCAGAAGTGAGGAGAAATATATTTCAGCAGTTTAATTTGATTCTTATAGGGGGAACCAGACAACAGAATAACTGGTCCATACTCTACTTGGAAATGGAAAGTGCAGTTGTATAAGCGGCTATGTGATAGGTACCGCCAGCAGGAGTATGACTGTGGAGCTCATTTCACCCACAGGTTCAACTCCGGCAAGTGATGGAACAGTACATGTCACCGAATGGCAGAGAAAGCAGAATTACACTGTTCAGAAGACAGACATCCTAATACAGTCAGCATACACATGTTTGTAGAGTTTATTGTGACACTGTAGAGTGGCATTTGTGAATGGCTTTGGAAGTACACCATTCAAGATGTACTTCCTGCTGTCTTCATGAACAGACACAATTGCATCATAATTCTCTGGCAGTCACAGCACATGATTAAGGATATGAGTAGTTAATAAGTGGCTTTAAGTATCAGTTTGAGTCTATCAGCCTGCGTTTGCCTACAAAGGGCAAGTTACTTAACCATACAGTGCTCCTGAGGTGGGCCTGAGAAAGGTCCATACACCCTTGAAATGAGAGAGAGAGGTGCAGATATAGTGGGCCAGCATAGACTCAGTATCAACTCCACCACAAATATCAAATCAGAAGCTCCTAGTTAACTGTGGAAGGGTATCCATACTAGAGACCAACACAGTGGGTGAGTATGAGATTGGTGTACTCAGGAAATGCACAGATTAAAGGGTAGCAGACAGAAGTGTAGTCAACAATAGCAACGGACTTTAGAAATGCATAGGACAGACAGAAGATAATTCTTATGAAAATTAAGAAAAAAATAAACTCTTTCTTAAATGGGATCTGTAGCTTATCCAGTAGATAGGGAAATGAGCAGAGTAGGTAACTGAGTGGTCATTAACTGCCTTCAGATACTATGCTTCTATTACTGATGGCTGCGTTCACACTGGTAGTCGCTGCCAACAATGTGTGTTTCTATATTTATATGATTGACCGACAATAAACTGTTCCACAAACCAAATAAATAATGATGATAGGGATGTCCAAAGGTATTTATTAGTAGCAAAGCACAAACACCAAAGCACGATAGACTCTGTTAACCCAGGTTTCATCCTAGTGTAACGGACTTCTTCTTCAGAAGAAGGTTCTGAAGAAGTCCGTTACACTAGGACGAAACCTGGGTTAACAGAGTCTATCGTGCTTTGGTGTTTGTGCTTTGCTACTAATAAATACCTTTGGACATCCCTATCCTCATTATTTATATTTATATGATTGATCATGATGTGGGCACCTCAGCAATACAACTGCATACCACAGGGGATGTTTCTGCAGCTATAGGTGGAGTATGGGTGGCAACTAACATGTTTGTTGGGATTCAGGCTGGTAGATTTCACACATATTAGCAGCATCCAAGGGGTAGCATGCCATGCCTATGTCTGCAACATGTGCTTACCTTTGATTGCCAAGCAAATGTGGTTACCAAGTAGATGGCACAGTCAGAAAGTAGGCCAGAACTGTACCTACTAACCCTCAGTGAAGACTACTTTATCTTGCAGATCCTTGACAAACACATACAAGACCATTCCATTTATATATTGCATACAGCAGCACATTAACCACTGTACTCATTTGTATTGTGCCTATTGTAATAAGCCTTCTGACAATGAGTGAAAGAGGAAGGGGTCCTGGACACACTATATATGTCCAGGATGTTGTCAGGCTAATGGATACTGGTGCTGTCTAATGCATACTAGCATGTCACTGGGTTATGTGGCAGTACTGGCACCCGATAAAACTGATAGAGGGTAGCCACTGTGCTTTAGAATATTCATGCAAAATCAATTGACAACATGCACAAAATGGCATGGTCATAGGGTAAAGGTATGCCTGCAACACACAATGCTGCCCCTGCAATGCCATATGGATGAACTAGGGAGGTCAGTCAATAGATACCATCACCAGGTCCACCAGGGTGTTTCTGAACATGGAGAAATAATGCCACCTAGCAGTGAGGCAGTGTATAGCTTTGTTCTTGAATACTTCCACAGAAGTTGCTGAAGATATTGATTCCACTGAGAGGATAGCATTCCCTGTAAATGTACAATAACCAACTGCACCATCTGAAAAATTACCCTTCTACTGGGACTCTGTAGCTTATCATCTTTGTACCTACAAATTGAGTATTGCTGACTGAACTTAGGACTTTCAATTTGGACTCTTCAAAGACTTTGGAATACCAAAGCATTTTAAGTATAATATTTAAATTTATTTTTTAGATTAACCTAATTTCTGTTCCTTGCAGGTTTCATTGTTAGCAGTCCTGACTTTTTTAATCAATACTTATATTGTCTGATCAAAATTTCCATAATTGGTTCTATGAACCATCATGTTATATAATTCACACATAATTCAACTGTGACAATAGTAGGAACTACCAGCCATGCCAGGGAGAAGTAGGGCAGTGGATGTATGACTTGTGCCAGCACAGCTAGCTGGAATTTTGTAAATAATTGTATGTCATTAGTATATATAACTCATCTGTACAGATGCTTGTGCTGAAAATGTATTTGTGAGCTCTGCTTGTGTTAATTGTGGTAAAATGTATCAACAGTGCACACTGCTGAAAAGAAGATAAATGTACATGTAGTATGGTATCTGAATTAAATGTATATGTTTTAATATAGCTGGCTGATTTTTAAGAAAAATAAGGGAAATGTAAATGAGCTATTAAATCATTGAACATTACCCCAAAGTGTTGAGTAGGCCCAGAGACAGTAGGTCTGGGAGCAGCCATTATCTGTTATCTTTTGTAGAGAACGGGTGAGGGGGAGTATTGTAAATGTTTCTGGCTCCTAGGCACTGCCATAAAAGCTCTAAATATGTATTGTAGCAGTCTGCTAAAGTCCTGTCTCAAACTTCAAAGGGAGATATTGTGGGAGCCTAGAGTCAGGTGACCAGATGAGGTCATTATGCAGTTCATCTTGGATATTATATTTTACAGAGAGTAATCTCAGAATATAGAGTATTCTGTTTGGGAAGCCTGTCTAGAAAGACTGTTCACATATTTCATTTTGCCTTGCCCAAGTAAGTTACTAGGGAATAGTAAAATTATTTTAGATTCAGTCAGCAATAAGGTGAAGCTTAGTTTAGATATTGTTTTTTTATTTATTTGAGTCTGTCCTTGAATGTTCTTTTCAATATTTCCTGTGATCTGAACTCTGTAGTTTACCGTGAATATATATTCAGTATTTTTATGTTTTTTATTTATTATTAAATATATTTAAACCTTTTATCATGGATGGTTCTTGTAGAGAGTATCCAACCTTTGAGAGTACTTATATTTATTTGGTGACACTGTTTGGGCCACTCCAGAAGGCCTAGACATCTTGGTGAACTACTACTATTTGTATTAGGATTAATATTGCACAGTATAATTGGACACCCTTTGTTAAGGGCCTTAGAATAGCTGTTTGTGAAGTGTCTGGTGGCAGTGATAACTACCTTATACTCTGGGCAGAAGGGGTCACAGCATGTAAACCTGTGCCAGCTTTTCCTAAGTATGTGTGTCTTATTGGGGATCTAGAGGGAGGCAGATATAGGGACATCTATAACCTGGGCTGAGTGTGTACTCTTAAGGGAAATTGTACTTGATGCAGAGAGGTCTGCATCTGAAAATACTTTCCATTTATATTCCAAAGTGTACGTCCCTCTCCAGTGTCAGTGGTGATGATTCAGGCTCCTTGATTACTGGCTCAGCATGGGGATGAGACATTTTGGTAGCAGTGGTGGGCATCACATTTTTAATTGGTGGCAGTAGTGGGATCATCATATGCTCACATACTGTTGAGCAGTGTTGTGCATATTGAATTCTTGTATTCTGTAAGCAGTGATCACCAAAGGAGGTGTTTGTTCTCTCAAGCAGCCACATGGTAGACTTTCGTATCACAATAGTTTTATTTATTTAATTTTGTTAGCTTCATTTAGTTAGGGGGAGCAGGCAAAGATGTCTGCAGAGGATTATAGCAAGCTGACAAGTAACCAGTTGGCTCAGGTGTGCCAAGCCAAAGGACTGGGGCATGCCAAGCTGACTATATGAAAAATTATTGCAACCTTAACCATAGCTAAAGCACAGACCAACAACCAGGAAGACAAACAGACTGGCATTGGGGATGTACAGTTTTCAGAAACAGGACAGTTCAACTTTTCCTCAAAGGACTTAAAATTATGTCTGGAGCCAAAGAGACCTGAAATGGAGTCCAAACATTTGGAATTAGAATCAGCAGAGAGACTGCAACATTTGGAGGTCAAGGTAGAATCAGCATAAACACTGAGGAATTTGGAAGCCAAAGAAAATGAGAGGCAGAGGCAACATGAAAAGGAAATGCTAACTTTTCACCGGGGTCATGGAGGTAATGAGGAAGGGAATAACCGTACCCCAGAAACAATAAAGGTCAGTAAACTTCTTCCTCAGTACCAAGAAGGTGATAATTTTGATAGTTTTATTCATCTATTTAAAACAGTATACAAACAGTATAATGTTGACCGAGGGCTCTGGGTTAAGTTCCTCACCCCTTACTCCATGGTAGAGTTGTAACCTTCTTGGTACTGAGGAAGAAGTTTACTGACCTTTATTGTTTCTGGGGTACGGTTATTCCCTTCCCCATTACCTCCATGACCCTGGTGAAAAGTTAGCATTTCTTTTTCATGTTGCCTCTGCCTCTCATTTTCTTTGGCTTCCAAATTCTGCAGTGTTTCTGCTGATTCTACCTTGACCTCCAAATGTCGCAGTCTCTCTGCTGATTCTAATTCCAAATGTTTGGACTCCAGTTCAAGTCTCTTTGGCTCCAGACAGAATTTTAAGTCCTTTGAGGAAAAGTTGAACTGTCCTGTTTCTGAAAACTGTACATCGCCAATGCCAGTCTGTTTGTCTTCCTGGTTGCTGCTCTGTGCTTTAGCTGTGGTTAAGGCTGCAATCATTTTCCATATAGTCAGCTTGGCATGCCCCAGTCCTTTGGCTTGGCACACCTGAGCCAACTGGTTACTTGTCAGCTTGCCATAATCCTCTGCTGACATCTTTGCCTGCTCCCCCTAACTAAATGAAGCTAACAACATTAAATAAATAAAACTATTGTGATATGAAAGTCTACCATGTGGCTGCTTGAGAGTACAAACACCTTCTTTGGTCTGACACTGATTGTTTAGATTATGATCAAGTTAAGCAGTGTTTATTACAATGTTTTAAATTAACACCTGAGATTACAGAAAAAAATGTTTTGTGAGCATGGACGCAAGGAAGATGAAAATGTATGTGATTATATTGCTGAACTAAGCACTTATTTTCATAGGTGGGTGAGTGAGTGTCAGGCCATCACTTTTGAAAAGCTGGCAGACCTTTTGGCGAGGGAATAAGACTTTAGCACTTTGCCTGAGGA
Organism: Protopterus annectens; assembly: GCF_019279795.1. Taxonomy (NCBI): domain Eukaryota; kingdom Metazoa; phylum Chordata; order Ceratodontiformes; family Protopteridae; genus Protopterus; species Protopterus annectens. The sequence goes on along the minus strand of NC_056748.1, from coordinate 784,767,794 downwards.
CATGAGAATCTGGTTGTCAGGCAGGGAATGCAACTCTGCAGATGAGTTGAGGAAAAAGGGAGACCTATACCTAGCAAGCAGGGCATTACTGCTCACACAGGAAAGGGATACCCAGTGCTACACATGGATATAAAGAAACCCATGATGGGCAGCCTAAACCACCCCAAAAGAGTCTGCCAGTACCAGGGGAAGCCCCTAGTTCAGGTACATGGCCAGGATCAAGGGTTAAATGTTTTAAATGTAACCAGTCTGGCCATGTACCATATAGATGTCCATAGAGGCAGGATAGGGAACAAAAGGTGGAGGAGCCAGCAAGTGGAAATAATAGAATGCCAGTGGTAAGTTGTCTGGAGACAACAGGGGTACTAAACTACCAGCAGAATTTATATCCAGTTTTGGTAGATGGAGAATAGGTCACCGCCTCTGATATAACCATTGTGAAGCATGCAGTGGTTAAGGAGGACCAGTACTTGCTAGGGCAGTCCACACCAGTCACAGCTTTAGGAGGAATCCCATTCCAGATGCCTTTGGCCAGGGTTCACCCTAACTGGGAGGGTGGAAAAGGAAGAAAGCAAGTAGGTGTGTTTCAGGATATCTGTGCATGTGTCCTGATAGGGAATGATTTTGATAATGCAGTACCTTGTGCACATGCAGTGACACACAGTCAAACTTGGAGAAAGGCTTGTTGGTCTGGTAGCCTGTGGGGCACCCAGGCAGACCGCACACCTGGAGCCAGAGAGCGAGCTACCCTGTAGCATTGAGACTGAAGGTGAGACACAGCTGCTGGTGGGTACTGATATTCCCTTGCACAGAAAGACTGCAAGGGCAGAGTTGAGTACTAGTACCCAGGCTGACAGTGAGGCACCACTGTCAGAAGAGACCAGACTTCCTGTGGAAGGGGAGCTGGGAAGAGTTACAAAGAAAGACTTGACACAAGCTCAGCTCTCAAACCCTACATTACAAGGTTTGAAGAAGGTAGCTAGGGAGGCACCTGATTCTCAAGGAAAAGGGGATTCTGTATACTGGAGCAAAAGGTTACTGTATAGGGAGTGGATCCCTGAGGGAGGGCTAGAAGGTGAGTTAATACGGCAGCTGGTAGTGCCCAGAGCCTACCGTTGGCACTTCTAGCCATACCCCATGACATTCCCTTTGCAGGTTATATTGGCATAAAGCGTACTAACAGACATATTATGCAGAACTTTTATGAGCCTGGGATTTCCAGGGATTTAACAGGTTACTGCAGGACCTGTGAGCAGTGCTAAAAGGTAGCCAAGGCAAGAGACAAAGATCAAAGCTCCTTTGATGCCTCAGCCTGTGATAGTGCAGCTGTTTCAGAGGGTAGCTATGGATATTGTGTGGCCTCTGAGTTCCACAGGGAAGATGTATATGCTACTGCTAGTAGATTCTGCTACTAGATACCCTCAGGTGGTGGCTGTGTCCTCCATCGAGGCAGAGAAGGTAGCAAATGCTTTGCTGGAGATTTTCAGTAGGGTAGGTTTCCCAAGAAAAATACTGACTGACAGAGGTGCCAATTTTATGTCAGACCTCCTTTTTTATCTGTAGGAGCCCTGTGGAGTAAAGCACTTAAAGACCACCCCCAAATTAATGGTCTTGTGGAGAGTTAAAACTCTATGGTAAAATCCATGCTACGAGTATTTGCAGACCAGTTTAAGAGGAAGTGGGACAAATATTTGGCCATCTATTATTTGCTTATAGAGAAGTACCCCAAGAACCCACAGGTTTTTCACCCTTTGAGTTTCTGTATGGGTATAGGGTGAGGGGACCTCTAAATTTGATTCATGATTTCTGTCAGACACAACAAACTGCAGACTGGTTAGTAAGAGCCCTTCAAGGTGGTAAGGAAGGTCAGTGATGTTAAATACATGGTAGAACCACTAGGCAGGAGGCAGGGGCACAAACTGTACCGTGTTAACATGATGTAGCCTTACCATGATAGAGATACCATTGTGGTGAATATTTGCAGTGGATGGCAGGAGGAGTCTGAGGGGGATCTAGTGACTGATCTCCTCAGTGAGGCTCAGACTGACCACCTCAGTGGAAGGGGTAGTAATGTCCCAGTAGCTATCCCCTACCCAAGTTCAAGAAATCCAAGCAGTGTTGCAGGAATTCTGGGACATATTCACTGGGAAACCAGGATGGACCCACCTGATGCAGCACCATGTGGATACAGGCCCCAAAGACATATAAAGCAGGTCCCTTACAATGTGTCTGAGTGAGTCAGATGGACTCTGAGGGAGCAGATACAGGAGTTGTTGGAACTGGGAGTAATCCAGGTGTCCAGCAGTCCCTGGGCCTGCCAAGTGGTGCTGGTACCAAAAAAGAATGGTAGCACCATGTTGTGTGTGGAATACAAGATACAAAATAGTCACATGGAGTCTGATGCTTACTCCATGCCTAGGACAGATGAAACCCTAGAGCAGCTGAGTGGGGCTAAGTATCTGACCGCTATTGATCATACCAAGGGCTACTGGCAGGTGCCCTTGACTCCCAACACTAGACAGAGAGGTAAGCCTTTGTGACTTCTTTCAGCTTGTATGAGATCATGAAGATGCCCTTTGAGATGAAAAATGCCCCACTGACTTCCCAGAGGCTGATATATTGCATGCTAGCAGGAGAAGGAGATTATGCCCTTGCTTACCTAGATGATATTGCCATCTACAGCCATTGCTGGCAAGACCGCCTTCAGCATGTCAGGGTGGTGCTGGGCAGACTGCAGAGGGCAGGGTTGACCATTAAGCCCAGTAAATGTCACTTGGGTATGGCAGAGGTCTCCCACCTGGGACATAGAATGGGGAGTGGTAAGATCAAGACAGAACCTGCTAAAGTGGAAGCCATTCAGGCATGGCCTGCCCCTGTTACCAAAAAGCAGATGAAGGCATTCTTAGGGACAGCGGGGTACTATAGAAAGTCTGTCCCCAATTATAGTACCATAGCTGCTCCTCTAACAAATCTGACAAGGGAAAACAGGCCAGATAAGATAGTGTGGACCCCAGCATATGAACAGAAGCTTAAAGGAGCTTTGGGAGGATCCCTGTGTTAGCCAGTCCAGAGTACAGAAAATAATTTGTTGTGCAAGTGGATGCTTCAAACCATGTGGTGAGGGCTGTACTTAGCCAAGTTTCCTCAGAGGGAGAAGAGCACCCAGTGGTATATCTATCGACTCTAACCCAGGGAGGAATGTTATGCAGCTGTGGAAAAGGAATGTCTAGCCATAGTATGGGCACTGCAGAAACTTCAGCCTTATCTGTATGGAAGAAAATTCACTGTAGATATAGACTACAATCCCTTAATATGGCTACATAGAGCCAGCCAGCAAAATGCCAAGTTATTAAGGTGGAGCTTAGGATTGCAGGCATATGACATGACACTACAACACCATAGTGGAGTCAGCAATGCCAACGCAGATCGGCTCTCAAGACAGGGAATGGGGTAACATATTCCCAGATTTCTCTCAAGACACGTTTCTCAAGGCTCACTTGAAAAACTAGCTTGAGTCTTCAAAGGGGGGGAGATGTGACAATAGGAGGTACTACCAGCCATGCCAGGGAAACGTAAGGCAGTGGAGGTATGACATGTTCCAGCACAGCTAGCTGGAATTTTGTAAATAATTGTATGCCATTAGTATATCAAACTGATCTGTACAGATACTTGTGCTGAAAATGTATTTGTGAGCTCTGCTTGTGTTAATTGTGCTAAAATGTATCAACAGTGCACACTGCTGAAATGAAGAGAAATGTACATTATTATGGTATCTGAATTAAATGTATATGTTTTTATAGAGGACACTGGCACAGCAATGGTTAACCAGCTGGCTTATTTTAAGAAAAATAACGAAAATATAAATTTGCTGTTAAATCATTGAATGGCTCCCCACAGTGCTGAGTAGGCCCGGAGGTGGTAGGTTTGGAAGCAGCCATTATCTGTTAGGTTTTGCAAAGAAGGAGGAAGTGTTGTAAAAGTTTTAGGCTTCTAGGCACCACCATAACAGCTCTAAGTATGTATTGCAGCAGTCTGGTAAAGTCCTATGTCAAACTTCAAAAGGAGTTATTGTGAGGACCTGGAGTCAAATGACCAGATGAGGTCATTCTGCAAGTCATCTTGGATATTATATTTTACAGAGAGTAATCTCAGAATATAGAATATTCTGTTTGGGAAGCCTGACTAGAAAGACAGCTCATGTATTTCATTTTGCCTTGCCCAAGTAAGTTATTAGGGAGCAGTAAAATTATTTTAGATTCAGTCAGGAATATAGTGAAGCTTAGTTTAGATATTGTTTTTCTTTATTTGTCTGAGTCTGTCCTTCAGTATTCTTTTCAGTATTTCCTGTGATCTGAACTATGTGGTTTACTGTGAATAATATGTTCAGTATTTTCATGTTATTTTTATTATTAATTATTAAATATATTTAAAACGTTTATAGTGGCTGGTTGTTGTAGATAGTATCCAACCTTAGAGAGTACTTATATTTATTTGGTGACACTGTGTGGGCCACTCCAGAAGGCCTAGCCATTTGGTGACACTGTGGGCTACTCCAGAAGGGCTAGCTTTCTTGGTGAACTAATACCATTTGTATTAGAATTAATATTGCGCAGTATAATTTGACACCCTTTGTTAAGGGCTTTAGAGTAGCTGATTGTGAAGTGTCTGGTGGCAGTGATAACTACCTTATACTCTGGGCAGAAGGAGTCACAGCAGGTAAACCTGTGCTAGCCTTTCCTAGGTGTGTGCGTGTGTGTGTGTGTGTGTGTGTGTGTGTGTGTGTGTGTGTGTGTGTGTGTGTGTGTGTGTGTGTGTGTGTGTGTGTGCGTGTCAGCTACTTTGGGCAGGGACATGAAGCACTGGGTTTACAGACAGGGTGCTGGAGGACTTGGCTTGGACACTCAGCTGAGGACCTAACCCTAAAGCTGAACCAATGAGGAGTCTTATTGGGGATATGGAGGGAGACAGATATAGAGACATCCAGACCCCGGGCTAAATGTGTTCCCTCTGTGCTCTTAAGGGAAATTGTACTTCATGCAGGGAGGTCTGCATTTGAAAATACTAAGTCTATCCATTTATATTCCAAAATGCACATCACTCTCCAGTGTCAGTGGTGAGGATTCAGGCTCCTTGATTACTGGTCCAGCATGGGAATGACACATATCGGTGCCCATCACATTGTAGTAGCAGTGGTGGGCATTACATTTTTAATTGGTGGCAGTGGTTGCACCATCACATGCTCACTGATTGTTGAAAAGTGTTGTGGAAATTTAATTCCTGTATCCTGTAAGCAGTGGTCACCAAAGAAGGTGTTTGTACTCTCAAGCAGCCACATGGTAGACTTTCAGACTTTCATATCACAATAGTTTTATTTATTTACTTTTGTTAGCTTCATTTAGTTATTGAGAGCAGGCAAGGATGTCAGCAGAGGATTATGGTATGCTGACAAAGAACCAGTTGGCTGAGGTGTGCCAAGCAGGACTTGGGTATGACAAGATGACTATAGGGGAAATTATTGCAGCCTTAACCACAGCTAAAGCACAGACCAACAACCAGGAAGACAGACTGGCATTGGGGATGTACAGCTCCCAGAAACAGGACAGTTCACCTTTTCTACAGAGGACTTAAACTCTGTCTGGAGGTAGAGAGACTTGAACTGGAGTAAAAACGTTTGGAATTAGAATCAGCAGAGAGACTGCAGCATTTGGAGGTCAAAGCAAAATCAGCAGAAAGACTGAAGCATTTGGAAGCCAAAGCAAATGAGAGGTAGAGGCAACATGAAAAGGAAATGCTGACTTTTCACCAGGGTCATTGAGGTAATCGGGAAGGGAGTAACCATACCTCAGAAGCAATAAAGGTCAGTAAACTTCTTCCTCAGTACCAAGAAAGTGATAATTTTTATAGTTTTATTCATCTATTTGAAAGAGTATGCAAGCAATATAATGTTGACCGAGGGCTCTGGGTACAGTTCCTTACCCCTTACTACATAGTAGAGCTGTAACTGTTGTTTCTAAATTGTCTGATACTGATTGTTTAGATTATGATGAAGTTTATTACAATGTTTTAAGTTAACACCTGAGATTAAAGAAAATCTTTTTGTGAGCATAGACAAAAAGAAGATGAAAGTGTATGTGATTATATTACTGAACTAAGCAATTGTTTTCATAGGTGGGTGAGTGGGTGTCCCTCATTAACTTTGAAAATCGGCAGACCTTTTGGTGAGGGTCAAGAACTTAGCACTTTGCCTGAGGACATAAGAATCTGGTTGGCAGATAGGAAATGCAACTCTGCAGATGAGTTGAGGAAAAAAGGGAGACCTATACCTAGTAAGCAGGGTACCACTGCACAGGAAAGGGATACGCAGTGCTGAACATGGATATAAGGGAACCCATGACATACAGCCTAAACCACCCCAACAGAATCTTCCAGTAACAGGGGAAGCCCCTAGTTCAGGTACATGGCCAAAATCAAGGGTTAAATGTTTTAAATGTAACCAGTCTGGCCATGTAGCATATAGATGTCCATGGAGGCAATGTAGGGAACAAAAGGTGGGGGACCCAGCAAGTGGAAATAACAGCATGCCAGTGGTAAGTGGTCTAGAGACAGCATGGGTACTAAACTACCAGCAGAATTTATATCCGATCTTGGTAGATGGAGAACAGACCACTCCTTCTGATATAACCACTGTGAAGCCTGCAGTGGTTAAAGAGGAGCAGTACTTTCTAGGGCAGTCCACTCCAGTCAGAACTTTAAGAGGAATTCCATTCCAGATGCCTTTGGCCAGGGTTCACCTTGACTGGAAGGGTGGAAAAGGAAGGAAGCAAGTAGGTGTGTTTTGGGATATCTGTGCAGATGTCCTGATAGGGAATGGTTTTGATAATGCAATACCTTGTGTGCATGCAGTGACATGCAGTCAGGCTTGGAGACAGGCATGTGGGTCTGGTAGCCTGTGGGGCACCCAGACAGACCACACACTTGGAGCCAGAGAGGGAGCTACCCTGTAGCAGTGAGACTGAAGGTGAGCCACAGCTGCTGGTGGGTGCAGATTTTCCCTTGGACAGCATGACTGCAAGGGCAGAGGTGAGTAGTAGTACCCAGGCTGACAGTGAGGCACCACTGTCAGAAGAGACCAGACTTCCTGTGGAAGGGGAACTGGAAAGAGTTACAATGAAAGAGTTGACACAGTCTCAGCTCTCAGACCCTACATTACAGGTTTGAGGAAGGTAGCTAGGGAGGCACCTGATTCTCAAGGAAAAGGGGATTCTGCATACTGGAACAAAAGGTTACTGCATAGGGAGTGGACCCCTGAGGGAGGGCTAGAAGGTGAGGTAATACGGCAGTTGGTAGTGCCCAGACCTACTGTCTGGCACTTCTAGCCATACCCTTTGACATTCCCTTTGCAGGTTATATTGGCATAAAGCGTACCAAGAGACATATTATGCAGAACTTTTATTAGCCTGGGATTACCAGGGATGTAAAGCACAACGAAAAAGTTGAGGTAAAAAACACACACCTTTATCAAACACAAAGCTTTCAGGTACAAGACCCTTTCTCAATGATAGACACAGGTACATTAAAATCAGACATTAAATACACGCCCAACACATCACATGACCCGCAGCCATGGTCATGTGACTAATGCATTAAAATAATTACATTGCTTATAATTTTAAAACATAAACAAGTAAAATTAGATAATATTCATACATACATATATTTGCTTACTTTTGTGTACTTATGTTTACATACACACATATATACGCAAATACATTACCTATGTTACTTTAACTTAGTGTGTTGTATTTTTATTAGAACAGGTTTTAAGGAAACATCAAAATTTAATCCAGGGGATGTATTAGCTGCTAGCCTTACTATCCACTCATATTCTTTATTATCTAAATGATTACATAAGTCCCCTCCCCTGATAGAGCTAACAACACATTCTATTACTCTAAACTTGAAACTGTGTGTAGAACCACAATTTAAAATATGCTTAGATAGAGCATTAGTCTCCACTCCCCTCCTTATACTTGATTTATGCTCTATGATGCGTTCCTTAAGTTTTCTAGTCGTCTTGCCGACATAGAAACAAGCGCATGCCTCACACGTTGCCAAATAGACAATGTTACTTGTCATACAAGTTGCATGGCACCGAAAAGTAAATATCTTCTTAGTGACAGGATGAACAAAACTACTACCACATTCTGAAGAATCAGCTTTCTGTTTGTATATATCACTACAGCAACTACAATTATAACAACTAAAGGTACCATTACCTAGTCCATTAAGGGATACTTTTGACTCCACTGCTTGTAAAAGACGTAGTACGTTTGTACCAGTGTATGCTCCAGTTTTACTGGCATTTAATGACTTATGTGAAACTGAAATAAGACATGTATATAGTAATAGAAAAGCTAATGGACGTTACAATCTCTCTTATGATGAATACAAAGCATTGTCTGAATTAAAAAGTGAACCTAATGTGGTAATAAAGCAGGCTGATAAAGGGGGCTCCATAGTTCTAATGGATAGGAACAAGTATATAAGCTCAGTATTATCTTTGATTGGGGATGCTACTGCATACAAATTGATACAATATGCTGATGTAAAAAAGTGTATTTGTTATGTTAACATGTGTATATATGACTTACAGTTGCCAGGTGACATCTCTTTGGATCTTTTTCATTTTTTTACTGTTTCTAGTCCTATCATTCCCCAACTATATGGCATTCCGAAAGTGCATAAATCATGTGAAAATCCCCCTATGAGACCCATTGTCTCAGGAAATGGTTGGATAACAGAACTTATCTCTCTGTATTTACAGAGGCAGTTACAGCCACTTTTGGGTAAATGTGAAACTGTCCTTAAAGACAGCACTGATTTTCTTATTAAACTTAGAACATGGTATTTAAAAGTTAAGCAATCTAACATGGATTGTCAGAATATATACATGGTTGTGTTAGATATTACTTCATTATTTACTGTCATACCAAATGAATATGGCATCAATTCAATTAGTGAATTTTAAGTCACTCTTCCACTTTTACTGTTAGGCACACAGAGAACATTTGCATGTTGTTGGATATAGTTTTAAAAATAATATCTTTATATTCAATAAGGAATATTATTTGCAGCAAACGGGGTGGCTATGGAACCCGTAGCAAATACATATGCAAATATTGTTCTCTATGAATGGGAGAAATCTTATGTTGGTAATGGAACTACCTTTTGAATGAAAATATAGTTTTATATCAGAGATTCGTAGATGATTGCTTTCTTTTATGGAAAGGAACATCCAGTGAGTTACAAGACTATATTATATATTTGAATAATACTACTTCCTTTCTACACTTTAAGGCTGATTATTCTAAGACATTCGTTAATTTTCTGGATATTTCTTTAACTAAGGAGAACAATGCTATTAACACTTCTGTTTTTAAGAAGGAAGTTGCATCAGGAAGATACTTGCATGCGTCTAGTATGCATGCACCCCATATTTTTAGGGGTATAGTAAGGGGGCAACTGGCAAGAGTTAGTAGGTTAAACACTGACAATGTCAAGTGTTTACAACAAATTGATGAGGCATGTGGAGACTTTAGAAGAAGTGGCTATCCAAAAGGTATGCTGGTAGAAGCTAGAGAACATGTAGTATCTAATAGGTATACCATGTATTCATCTGTATTTTTGAATACAAGTACAGATGTTGTTGCCCCAATGGACAAATTAAATAAAAGGGTTAATGTAAGATTTATTATGTCTTACAATTCTCTTTCATATGCAGTCAGAACTATAATAAGGAAATACTGGAAGGTGCTATTAGCTCAGGAAGATATTAGATTAGTTGTAGGTGAAATTCCTTTGTTTACATACAGAAATATGAGGACTATTAAGAATGTCCTAGCTTACAAAGATTTTGAATATGTGAATGCCACTTCCCTTAATGGACTAGGTAATGGTACCTTTAGTTGTTATAATTGTAGTTGCTGTAGTGATATATACAAACAGAAAGCTGATTCTTCAGAATGTGGTAGTAGTTTTGTTCATCCTGTCACTAAGAAGATATTTACTTTTCGGTGCCATGCAACTTGTATGACAAGTAACATTGTCTATTTGGCAACGTGTGAGGCATGCGCTTGTTTCTATGTCGGCAAGACGACTAGAAAACTTAAGGAACGCATCATAGAGCATAAATCAAGTATAAGGAGGGAGTGGAGACTAATGCTCTATCTAAGCATATTTTAAATTGTGGTTCTACACACAGTTTCAAGTTTAGAGTAATAGAATGTGTTGTTAGCTCTATCAGGGGAGGGGACTTATGTAATCATTTAGATAATAAAGAATATGAGTGGATAGTAAGGCTAGCAGCTAATACATCCCCTGGATTAAATTTTGATATTTCCTTAAAACCTGTTCTAATAAAAATACAACACACTAAGTTAAAGTAACATAGGTAATGTATTTGCGTATATATGTGTGTATGTAAACATAAGTACACAAAAGTAAGCAAATATATGTATGTATGAATATTATCTAATTTTACTTGTTTATGTTTTAAAATTATAAGCAATGTAATTATTTTAATGCATTAGTCACATGACCATGGCTGCAGGTCACGTGATGTGTTGGGCGTGTATTTAATGTCTGATTTTAATGTACCTGTGTCTATCATTGAGAAAGGGTCTTGTACCTGAAAGCTTTGTGTTTGATAAAGGTGTGTGTTTTTTACCTCAACTTTTTCGTTGTGCTTTGTACCTTTGACTCTGCAGCAGTATATACTTGGTATTACCAGGGATGCAACAGGCTACTGCAGGACATATGAGCAGTGCCAAAAAAGTAGGCAAAGCAAGAGAGAAAGGTCAAAGCTCCTTTTGATGCCTCTGCCTGTGATAGTGCAGCTGTTTCAGAGGGTAGCTATGGATATTGTGGGGCCGTCTGCGTACCCCAAATTTCACAGGTAGGAAGTATATTGTAGTGGTAGTAGATTCTGCTACTAGATACCCCGAGGTGGTGGTTCTGTCCTCCATTGAGGTAGAGAAGGTGGCAAATGCTTTGGTGGAGATTTTCAGCAGGGTAGGTTTCCCAAGAAAAATACTGACAGAGGTGCCAATTTCATGTCAGACCTACTGGCTTGTCTGTAGGAATGCTGTGAGGTGAAGCACCTAAAGACCACCCCCTGCCATCCCCAAACTGATGGTATTGTGGAGAGGTTACACTCTATGCTAAAAACTAGGCTACAAGTATTTGCAAAGCAGTTTAAGAGGGAGTAGGACAAATATTTGCCCATCTATTGTTTGTTTACAGAGAGGTACCTCATGAATCCACAGGATTTTTCACACTTTGAGTTGCTGTATGGGCATAGGGTGAGGGGACCTCTAGATTTGGTTTGGAGTGTGCATCCCACAAGGAGTATGTTGTAGCATATCTCCTAAACCTCAGAATAAGGCTTAGGAAGCTCGTGGTCTTGGCCCAGGAGAAGCTGGCAGAAGCCCAACACTAGAAAAAGGTCTGGTATGATAGAAATGCTCGAGCCAGAGGGACAGCAGGTGATGGGGCTCATTTCTGTCAGACACAATAAACTGCAGACAGCTTGGGAGTGAACCTTCAAGTTGGTAAGGAAGGCCAGTGGTTTTAAATACATGGTAGAGCTACTAGGCAGGAGGCAGGGGCACAAATTATACCATGGTAACATGATGAAGCCTTACCATGATAGAGAGGCCCTTGTGCTGAATATTTGCAGTGGATGGTAGGTAGAGTCTGAGGGGGATCTGGTAACTGATCTCCTCAGTGAGGCTCGGACTGATTACCTCAGTGGAAGGGGTAGTAATGTCCCAGCGGCTGTCCCCTAACCAAGTTTGAGAAATCCAAGCAGTGTTACACGACTTCAGCAACATATTCACTAGGAAACCAGGGTGGACCCACCTGCTGCACCTCCATGTGGATACAGGGCCCCAAAGACCTATAAAGCAGGTCCCTTACAGGGTGCTTGAGTGAGTCAGATGGACTCTGAGGGAGAAGATACATGAGATGTTGGAACTGGGAGTAATCCAGGTGTCCAGCAGTCCCTGGGCCTCCCCAGTGGTGCTGGTAGAAAAGAAGGATAGGTTCATAGGTTCATAGGTTCATACTAGGCTATCTACCCTAGGGCATTTATAAGCCTAGCCAGAGTGTGTTTGGCTTTCGCCACCCATTTTAAATTAATTTTGCTATGCCCTTTTTCGAGGTTAGTATACTGTGCCTCTGTCTAACAGTGACACAGAAGTGATACCCGGGGTAAACCTACGATCTCCCATCCACTCATCAAGATTCCTCTTGAAGAGAGTCAATGAGGGACTCTGCCTAACCTGGACTGAGATTTTATTCCAGAGTGAAGGGAGCTTCTGGGTTATGAATCTGTCCCTCCAGCATGTCCTATTTATTTCAGTGCTGAGGTTCAAGTCTCTCGAGCACATAGCTCGATGGGATTTGGATTTTCTGAGGTGCAGCATGTCCATTAATTCCAGGTTGGGCATGGCTTTATACGTCAGGCACAGATCGCCTCTGAGCAGGAGGTATGCCACTGAGTAGAGCTGGAGTTTCTTTAACCGGGCAGCATATGGCATCTGTTTGAGCCCTTTGATCTTCTTGGTGAGGTACTTTTGGGGTCTTTCCAGTTGCTGCAGGTGTATGGTAAGGTACATCCCAAAAGGGGCATTGTACTCAATTATGGGCCTGATGAGGGATGAGTAAAGAGGCACGATGACCTCCCCTGATCTAGATGTGAATCCCTTCATGATTAGGTGGGCTATATAAAATGTTTTTCTAACCACTTTGGCCACGTGGTTGTCAAATGAGAGATTGCTATCAACTAGGGTCCCCAGGTCCCTAATTACTTCTTCTGTACTTAATGGATTACCACCTATGTGGTAATTTGTGGGCACTTTGTTTTTGCCAAAGGGGATGACTATACACTTTTTGGCATTTAGCTTGAGGCCATGGCTCTGGCACCAGTTGTCTGTTTCTATGAGGCCCTTTTGGAGGATGCTTGTGTCAGCTGGAGAGTCAATTATGGCGCCCAGTTTGCAGTCATCTGCGAACTTGGTCAGCCACAGTCCTTCCGTGTTTGCCTATACCTCCGAGAAATATATACCGAACAAGAGAGGTCCCAGGACTGAGCCTTGTGGGATGCCACTTGTAACTGGTTTGGAGTCTGACATGGCTCCAGCAATTCTAACCATGTGGGTTCTGTCCTTGAGCCAGTTTGCAACCCATCTAGTGACATAGGGGTTTATATTTAAGATGGTGAGCTTATCTATAATGCCCAAGTGGGGTATTGTATCGAAGGCTTTTGCGAGGTCCAGGTAGGCTGTGTGGACCACCTTCCCCTCATCAATGGCCTTGGTGACTGTTCCAAAGAAATCGACCAGGTTTAAGAGGCAGGATCTGCCCTTAACAAAGCCGAACTGGGTAGGATCCAGTGTCTGTAGGTCCCCAATATCTTTATTTATGAGGTCCATGATGATCCTTTCCATAGCTTTGCAGACCAAGCTAGTCAGGCTTATGGGGTGATAGTTTCCAGGATCCGTTGAGGCACCACTTTTGTGGAGAGGGACCACTGTTGCTGTACGCCACTCTTTGGGTACATATCCTGTAGTAAGGCTGAGATTGAACAGTAGTTTTATGTTTGGGTTTAGCTCTTCTTGGAGTTCATGTAGGACACAGCCCGGGACACCGTCTGGTCCCATTGATGCTGTGTTTTTTGCTTTGGAGAGGGCGGCTCTTACCTGAGCATCTGAGATGTCAGGGGCAGCACTCTGCTGGGATAGATATTTGCCCTTTGGTGGGGAGGAGGGAGTTTGCACTGAACCTGTCAGCTAGGATGTTGGCAATGTCTGTGGGTTTGGTGTATTTTTTGCCATTTTGGACTAATTCTGAGCATATCTGGGAATTCCCACCCAGGTTCCTAACATAACTAAAGAAAGCCTTGTGATTATCCTTAGTGTCCTGTGTAATTTTTCTCTCAAAGCTGGCCTTAGACGATTTTATGAGTACCCGTAGTTTTTTGCTAATACTGATCAGAGATGCCTTCCCTTTTGGGGATTTTGCTCTATCATGTAGTAGCTTCCTCCTTCTATTGTATAGTTTGTTTATGGCTGGGGTCCACCAGACAGGACGCCTGCCTTTGGAGGATTGGGTCTTGGTTTTATTTAGGATTGCATGATCCATGCATTCCTGAAGGTGTTCATAGAATGCGTTTATAAAGGATTCTGTGGTCTGGGCCGTATTTTCCACAGGCCCGGGGGCTTTGAAGGATTCCACCTCGGTTTTGAGGAGTGTGAAATTTGCTTTAAGAGAAGTTTTTCACTGTGGTTTTCTGGGCAGGGGGTGGGGTCGGGATGTGAATATCCAGTGAGATTAGTTTATGGTCTGATCTTACCAGTGAGGGATACACTTCTGGTCTGAAGCACAGAGTCCCCATGTTGGTGATGATCAGGTCCAGTATGTTTTCCCCTCTTGTGGGAGTGGTAACAAGTTGTTCCATAGCATTTGAGTTTATAAATTCTAGGAACCTTTGGGCTAGGGTGTTGGAGCTAGAGTAATGCTCCCAGTCTATGTTTGGGTAGTTGAAGTCGCCCAGTATAATGGTGTTTGGAGAGACCTTCATATTTTCCAGTGTTCTTAGGAAGGCCGAGTGGGGTTCCTGGGTTTGGGAGGGTGGTCTGTAGCAGGCTATAAACTGGAAGGCAGTTTTACCCACTGTTAGTTGCACACGGATAGTCTCTGATGCTTCATGCTGTGCCACCAACCTGGAGGTGTGGGTATCTTTGACGAATATTGATACTCCCCCTCCTTTTGTGGTTCAGTCCAAGTTTTGGGGCCGAAAAGCATGGTATGAGGTATAACCTGGTAGTGCTGGGGTGCTCTCGGGAGCCTTGAACCAGGTTTCTGTTACTGCACAGATATCGATGTTCTCCATTTTATGGAGAGTTTCGAGTGCGTGCATCTTGAGGTTTAGACTTCTGGCGTTGAGTAGCATTACTCTTAGTTTCTTATCCCTTGTGATACCTATGGAGGTGGGTTTGTCTTTTGAGCCTTGCCTAAAAAGGCACTATGGTGGTAGCAAGAGTCTTTGCCAATATCCGAAAGCCCAGGGGTGACAGGTGCAAGCCGTCCCTAGCGAAGCATCGTGGCTTGTCGAGCATGTCATCCCAGGCTGAGAGGCATTGGATCCCCTTTGAATGACACCAATACTTAAGCCAATTGTTGAAATTGATCATCTTGTCTTCGTATTGTGGCATCATTCTTGGTGAGGGTAAGATGCAACTCAAGGTCATGGTCATACCGGCCTGGGCTACATGCTCAGAGAGCTCCTCTATGTCTCTTTTCATGTAGTCCAGGGAGGTATGTCTCAGGTCATTCACACCAGCACGGACAATGACTGAGTCATATTTGTACTTGCCTTGGAGTGACCTGAGTGCGTGTGTTATGTGGCGGATCCTAGCACCCGACAGGCAGCTCACCGTGACCTTCTACTTGTTCAGCCTGGTGAGCGGGACGTCAGTGTGCCTGACGATAGAGTCACCTATTACAAGTGTATCAAATATGTTGTTTAGCCTTAAGGGCTGTGACTGTTCGGCACACTGGCTTTGTGAGCTATGTGTTGCACGTGTTTTGTTTTGGGGTAGCGGTTGCTTGGGTGTCTGCTTTGGAGGTCTCTGCTGCTTAGGCAGATTTTTATTTAGAGCCTCCGAGTATGTTTTTGTGTGTTTATGTGTTTGGTTTGCTGTCATGGTAGGTCTGTGTGAGACTGGAATTGTAGTGAGTGTGGTTTCCTTCTCCTCCTGACTGGTTACACCAGTAGTGAGTTGAGAGAGCTTACCCTCCAGTTTGGCTATATGGTTGCATCTCTCACATGTGTTGGAATTTGTTGGGAGGAGGAGAGGGTTGTCTGTGTACATGAGGCAGTTGTAACATTGCCTCAGGATTCCCAGATTCACCAGCTGGACCGGAGAGGAGATTGACAACTGACCTTTGGACATGCTAGAATAGTATTGGGAATTCTTTTATAATTGAAAAAAGGGCCAATGGGGAACAAGGTACTCAAGGGGAGTTTGTGAGGGTGTAGTGCTTTTAATTTTTTAGTGCTGACTTAGTGAGCAAGTGCCAGGTAACTTAAATGCAATGTGTTACAGGTAACTTAAATGCAAAAACGACAAACAGTAATTTTCTTTCAAGTGAAACAAGGAAATAAGTACAGTAAGCAATGCAAATATCACTAGGGATCCACAGAAGCGCTGAAAAGCCGCGTTTTAGGTGGAATTAGCGTTTCAGGGAAATAACAAGCAAACAAACAACAAGCATACAAACAAAGCTAGATTCAGCAGGCCTGGATCTAGTCTATGATACAGCAAACAAGGTGTACCAATTTCAGTAAGAAACAGTTCAAATATGCAGGAACTATAAGCCTTTAACCAGAAATTCCCAGCTCAGAAGGGCAGAGTCCAGCCTCTCCTCCCACAAGAGTGCAGACCACAAACTTTCTTAATGTAAAATAACTGGTCTGACGCCCAAGTGCTTAAACCAGAACTAATACACTTTTAGAATTACAAACACTGAGCCCTCAATCAGCAGTTCCCAACTTAGAAGGATGTAAGCTAGCTGTCCTGCCACCACAGTGCAGGCCACAAACCTTCCTTAATGTAAAACAACTGGCCTGAAGCCCAAGTGCTTAATCCAAAAGACTTAGAATGATAGCTACACTTTAATCAAGTTACTACCAAGCAGTAATAAATACAATTGAATACTTTAAAGAATGCCTGGATTAGTGCTCAGGTTATACAAACAAAGCTAGATTCAGCAGGCCTGGATCTAGTCTATGCTACAGCAAACAAGGTGTACCAATTTCAGTAAGAAGCAGTTCAAATATGCAGGCACTATAAGCTTTTAACCAGAAATTCCCAGCTCAGAAGGGCAGTGTCCAGCCTCTCCTCCCACAAGAGTGTAGACCACGAACCCTCTTAATGTAAAATAACTGGCCTGAAGCCCAAGTGCTTAAACCAGAATTAATATACTTTTAGAATAACAGACACTGAGCCCTCAATCAGCAGTTCCTAACATAGAAGGATGTAAGCTACCTGTTCTGCCACTACAGTGCAGACCACAAACCTTAATGTAAAACAACTGGTCTGAAGCCCAAGTGCTTAAACTAAAAGGCTTAGAATGAGTTACACCAAGCAGTAATAAATACAATTGAGTACTTTTAAGATGACGCAAAAGCAAAATAAAGTAGGAAGAAACACAAATACAGTAAAAGCAGATACATTTTTTTTTTTAAGTGGAAAGAGAGAAAGGAGTAGAAGAAACTAAGCTGATTGACCTTCTCAGATGTTCTCCCTGTACTGGGTAGAATGAGGTAATGACACTAGACTGGGAGGAGGGTCCCAGATCAAATTTACACTAGGGGTGGGCAACTGCAAAGCCAACAACTATAAAAACACTATACCAACAGGGAGGGAGGGTAGGAAACAAACTGCAGAAATGTTTCTCACAGCTGAAAAGCAGCAGTGAGCCTTTAAATGAAAGTTTTAAACAGCTAAAGAAGCCTCTAGAAAAAAGAGTTTAACTGCAACAAGTTATCAGAAACAAACAACCCAACAGATGCTTAATAAAAGTGGACAATTTCCAGTTAATACCTCACACACAGTGAAACTAGCTAGAAAAATACACAGTACACAAAGTGCTATAAATAACAAAGAAATAAAGAACAAAATAAACAAAAAACAGGATACTTAATGTTATATATTATAGCTCTGAGTTTCTTCAGTGTCCTTCCTTCGATAAGCTCAGTGTGAAATGGCAGAACACTCACAACTGAACTTCTTAGGTAACAGAAAGTTGAAAGCTGATAGCAGTACCAGGTTCTGTGTGGACTACAGGAAACTAAATAGTCACATGGTGTCTGATGCTTACCCCATGCCTAGGACAGGTGAAACCCTAGAGCAGCTGAGTGGGGCTAAGTATCTGACCACTATTGATCTTACCAAGGGCTACTGGCAGGTGCCCTTGACTCCCAGTGCTAGAGAGAGGTAAGCCGTTGTGACTCCTTTCAGCTTGTATGATTTCATAAAGATGCCCTTTTGGATGAAAAATGATGCAGTGACTTTCCAGAGGCTGGTAGATCACATCCTAGTAGAAGCAGGAGATTATGCCCTTGCTTACTTGGATGATATTGCCATCTACAGCCATTCCTGGCAATAGCACCTTCAGCGTGTCAGGGAGGTGCTGGGCAGACTGCAGAGGGCAGGGTTGACCCCTAAACCCAGTAAGGTGGGTATAGCAGAGGTCTCCTACCTGGGACACAGAATGGGGAGTGGTAAGATCAAGACAGAACCTGCTAAAGTGGAAGCCATTCAGGCATGGCCTGCCACTGTTACCAAAAAGCAGGTGAGGGCATTCTTAGGGGCAGTGGGCTACTATAGAAAGTTTGTCCCCAATTATAGTACCATAGTTGCTCCCCTCACAGACCTGGCAAGGAAAAACAGGCAAGATAAGGTAGTGTGGAACCCAGCATGTGAGCAGGAATTCCAGAAGCTTAAAGGAGCTTTGGGAAGACCCCCCTGTATTGGCCAGTCCAGATTACAGCAAAGAATTTGCTGTGCAGGTGGATGCTTCGAACCATGTGGGGGGGGGGCTGTACTTAGCCAAGTTTCCTAAGAGGGAGAAGAGCCCCCAGTGGTATATCTTAGCTATAGACTCCAACCCAGGGAAGAATGTTATGCAGCTGTTGAAAAGGAATGTCTAGCCATAATATGGGTACTGCAGAAACATCAGCCTTATCTGTATGGAAGGAAAGTCACTGTTGTTACAGACTGCAATCCCTTAACATGACTACATAGAGCCAGCCAGCAAAATGCCAAGTTATTAAGGTGGAGCTTAGAATTGCAGGCATATGACATGACATTACAACACTTTTTTTAATTTCTACAAGTCTTTTGGGTTTCTAATACCATAATGGGAATGGACCCCATTCCTAAGTCAAAGTATGATTAAAGTCTTTGATGTTCATAATTCATAGGTTAGTACTAGGCTAACTGCCCTTTGCAAGCCATTTTAAGCCTAGCCAATTATCCCCTGTGAGATTCAAACCCTGCACCTTGTTTGTAAGGCAAACACCTTAACCATTAGGCCACCCTCCCATCATCACTGCACCAACAATGTGCCCAGTAATGACTCCTTCTGCAATTCGTATGGACATACATGTATTGGTAGGATATCTAAATACAATTGTAGACTCTCCTTTGTAAGACCTGTTGCTCCTACGACTAATGGAACTGTCTGGGTATCATTCTTCCACATTGCTCTAGTTTCTGCCTGCAGATTCTGATATTTTATGACTTTGTGTCTCTCTGTATGCAGGACATTAGTCACTGGGTGTGGTGATTTCAATGATCAATGCTACATTTGTCTTCTTTTTCTGGACCACTATATCTGGTTTTCTAGCATCTATCTTTTGAACTGTTGGTAATGAATGATACCATGTGATGTAGACTTCTTCATTTTCTATGATGCCTTGTGGCTCATGTTTCCAGTGTTTACAGCCACTTCAGTACCATAATGTTTGCACAATCCCCAGTGCAACAGTCTTGTCACATTGTTATGCCTTTCAGTATATAGTCCTTCTGCCATTAGTATGTCGCAACCAGCAGTGAGGTCTAAAACTGTTTCCAATTTGGTTTTACAAAACCTTCATTTGTCTGTTTCTCCCACATGTTCAATGAACTTTGTAAGCCAACATGTACACAGCCCACTATCTTGGGCTGCCAATATTAACCTTTCATCTCTTGATTTGAATTTGCCTCTCCTTAGCCATTCCTGCATTCATTCCTGATCAGCATGAGGTTCTTCCAGAAGTTTTCTAAACTTGCAACTATATTTATGCATTTCCACATTACTTGCCTTCTCATCCGATCCTTCACCTTATATTCTTTCTTTTGTTTTTTTGGCACATTCAGTTGCTGCCTGATTTTTATCTACTTCTGGTTTGATTTTCATTCCTGCTTGATGCCGATATGCTTCTGCTAGATTAAGCAGAGAAGTCATTTTAGATTTATTCTCCTCATGTTTCAAAACTTTCACTATGTTTGGGTCTTGTGAGGTCAGCTGATGTGTGGAGTCCCACGACTGCAGATTTATACATGTCATCAATTTCAAGGGGGCCCATCCCTCCTTCAGAACGGGGCGTATATAATTTTAGTATGCACTGATTTTTATAAGTCATTTGGTGAGCATGAAGCATCCTTCTTGTTTTCCTATCTAATCTATCCAACATGTTTTGGGGTCAGTCAATCACTCCAAAACTATAAGTTAAGACAGGAAGTGTAAATTTGTTTATAGCTTGAATTTTATTCCTAGATGTCAGTGCTGTTTTCAGGATGAATTTAAGCCTTCTGAAGTATTTCTTACTAAGTTTTATTCGCATTTGTTCATGTTTTATTGTTGATCCTTCATCAGTTCCCAAATATTTATACACTCCTTTTTGCTCAAGTTCTTTTATATCACATTTGTGTCCCAAACTGATGTTTTCCTGATGTTGCAGTTTTACTGCTTTAAAGGTTGCTTTTGCACATTTATCAAGACCAAATGACATTCTTATATCATCTGAAAAATTTTGACAACTTACAGTTGTGCTTTCAGTTCCTCATCTGATGAGCTATACAGTTTTAAATCATCAACAAAGAGAAGATGAGAAGTCTTTACACATTGTTGTTTTTCTAGGAGCCAGATTATAGCTATGGCCTAAGTGTTATGTAGGCATCTTAATGGGTTAAGGGCAAGGCAGAACAGCAGTGGTGACAAAGAGTCACCCTGGAATATCCCCATTTGAATTTTTATCCCTGGGATAATAATTTGTCCTTTATCATGGCTTAGTTGCAAAGAGGTCTGCCACTGTTTCATGGTCACTGTAATGTAGGCAATTAGTGTAGGGTGTATCTTATACATTTTTAAGCACTCTTTTATCCATGAATGTGGGATACTATCAAATGCTTTTTTGTAGTCAATCCATGCCATACTTAGATTTTTCCCTTTTTTACAGTTCTCCACTAGGACTTTATTTAACAACAAATGATCCTTTGTCCATATGACTTTCTTTTATTGCCCTTTTGTTCTACTGCCATAATTGCGTTTTCTTCTAAATGACTACAAACTCTGTCTGCATCAATTACCATGTATAGTTTATATGTCGTTGGAAGGCATGTTATTGGTCTATATTTTTTAGGGTAGCCTGCATGTTCACTCTTAAGTAGGAGCATTGTTTTGCCTGTTGTTAACCAGGTTGGTGTCTGTGGTGCGCATATAAATAGTTCTTACTCATTGCTAAATCTTCATGCAAAGATGTTAATACTTTCAACCAAAGGTTAGGTGCTGCATCTGCCCTGGGGTTTTCCAATTAGAGGCTTTTCTTAACTTTGTTTCAATCTTTCTGGCTGTTGCTTCATCCCATTTCATATCCTGTACCTTTAAACCTCTTATTCTTTCTTTAACTTCTTCTATCCATTTAGCATCTTTGTTATTTTCTACAGGATCTTCATAAATATTTCTCCAAAATGTATCTGTTTCTTCTTTTTTTGGTGGTCTTTCAATTCCTTTTATCTTATTTGCCAATTCTCTATAAAATTTTTTGGGTCATCAATAAATTGCATATTTTGTACTTTTCCTTTATATTTATCTTCATATCTTCTAAGTTTTTCCATTTCTGCTGAAATTTTTGGTTTATCTGCAATAGTGCATGATAGATCCTGGTCTGCTCTAATATTGCACATTGCTTCTATCACATCTATCTTTCGGAGTATTTTTGTTGATCTGTTCCCTCTTCTATACTCTTCTAACAGTGACACTTCTTGTCTTAGTTGCTTTATAGTTTTCTCTATTCGATACTTCCATGATGGTATTCGATTTCTCCCCTACCTTTCCCTCACTACCATGTGTTCTTGTGGTAGAACTTTATCAGTTATTCATTTAGCTGCACAGTAATCTATTCTGTTTACTTCTGTTATACCACATGGATCTCTATGAACAGTCCTAATTACTATGTTCATTTGTTTTATCGGACTTCTGACTTTTTGAGTTGTATTAACCTTCTGCAGTCTATTTCTTTCATGGATCTTAATACATATATATATATGTGTGTGTCTATTAAATCAAACAACTCTTCTCTTAGCTCATTTTCTTCCATACTGAGAGCACATCCCTTATTTTCCAATTCCTGTAGGCATTCTATAGAAGATTCTATAGCATCTTCCTGTGGCACATTCTCTTCAGTTTCATCCTGTGCCATCTGTTGCTGTATCATTTGGAAAGTCACTGGCCTATCACTTCTCAAAATTGAGTGAATCAGAGTCTAGACAGTTTCCTGTTCCTTACCTTTCTGTCTAGCTTCAAGTGAATGTTTATACTGGTTTCCAGTGGAAGGCTCCAAATTATTTTCATATGGCACCTGACCAATTGCTTCCTGTTCCACTGGTTTCCCCTTAATTTGGATATCCATTACTCTACCCTGTTGTGGTGCTTTCTGAATTAGATTTTCTACACTAAATCCTTCACTTTGCAGGTACTCTATAACCTCAGTTTATATTTCTTTAACCTCTCCATTACTGATCTCCTTTTTTACTTTTCTTCTTTGCCTTCTTATTTTTTGTATTGTAAAGTTTTCCATGTCCAGATTCCTTTGCCTGTATTTCTCTTCAAATATCTTTGGTGCTGCTCTTTTTGTATTGATTAGTTTTGCTTTCTCGTTTGCATAAATATTAGACCATATTAAATCTCATTTTCTTTCCCATGTTCATATTGCTTTTTCAGATGTTCCCTGATTTTCTTGTTTCTCCCTACTTTGGTGACTCACTCCATCCTGCTGTGATGTAATCTGTGTTAGACCTTCTACATCAAATCATTCACTCCTTCTATTTTTTTTAACGTCTACTTTACTAATCTTCTTTTCTACATTCCATGTTTGTGATATTTTTTTATTGTGAAATTTTCCATATCTGGATGCCGTTGCCTGTATTTCTCTTTGAATATCTTTGGGGCTGTCTTCTTTACATTGATGAATTTGGCTTTCTCCTTTGCATAGCTATTGCACCATATCAAATCTCTCTTACTTTTCCATGTCCAGATTTCTTTTTTATACTTTTCAAATATCTCTTTGTTTTGTTGTTTATATTTTCGCACTTCCTCAGATGCTTTTTTCCCAAAGAGATCAAGGTTTCTTGCTCTATATACTGTTTTTCACAAATATGTTATATTAATGAACACAGATTTTCATTTGAAGCTTCTAACAATTTTTCTTGCGGAAGTATTTTTCTTTCCTCTAATTTCTCTCAATCATTTTGTATATCTTGTGTCTGGAAATTCTGGGCTTTTTACATAATAGTAACAACATATAATTTCTTTCTTACCCTCAATAGTCCACTTTATCATCTTTATGGCTCTTCTTTGGCCTATCAGTTTTTGTGAAGTTTGTGGACTGCTACTTCCTTCTAAATCAGGGGGGGGGCATCTTTCCCTGGGCCTGCCTGGCCCCATTTTAGTAATGTTTCTGTATTTTGAAGATTCTGTGCTGTCATTTTTCTAGTCCTGCCACCAGTGCACCCACCAGGATTGGGCAATTTTTTATTCTGGGTCTTGTGCATCCAGCTATCTTTTTTAGATTTTGACCTTCTTCTGTTCATAATATATGGTATATAAATACAGTCTATATATCAGTGTCACCTTGGTGAGATTTTGTGAAAACAGAGTCCACCTTGTAAAGGTACTCACCAATACTTCTGGATGAATTCAATTTCAGCACTACTACTCGCCTTTGCTTGCTGACTTTTCATCTCATCTCTCCAATCGGACTGGCCTTATCTGTATGGAAGGAAATTCACTGTAGTTACAGACCACAATCCCTTAACATGGCTACATAGAGCCAGCCATCAAAATGCCAAGTTATTAAGGTGGAGCTTAGGATTGCAGGCATATGAGATGATGCTACAGCACTGTAGTGGGGTCAGCAATGCCAATGCAGATTGGCTCTCAAGACAGGGAATGGGGTAACATATTCCCAGATAGGCTTATTTCTCTCAAGCCAAGTTTCTCAAGGATCACTTGAAAAACTAGCTTGAGTTTTCAAAGGGGGGTGAGAGAGGTGACAAATAGGTGGTACTGCCAGCCATGCCAGGGAAAAGTAGGGCAGTGGAGGTATGACTTTTGCCAGTACAGCTGGCTGGAATTTTGTAAATAATTGTGTCATTAGTATATCAAACTGATCTGTATAGATTGTGCTGAGAATGTATTTGTGATCTCTGCTTGTGTTAAAATGTATCAACAGTGCACAATGCTGAAATGAAGAGAAATGTACATGCATTATGGTTTCTGAATTAAATGTATATGTTTTAATAGAGGACACTGGCACAGCAATGGTTATCCAGTGGCTTATTTTAAGAAATATAATGGAAATGGAAATGAGCTGCTAAATCCTTAAACATCTGCCCTCAGTGCTGAGTAGGCCCGGAGGCATAGGTCTGGGAGCAGCCATCATCTGTTAGCTTTTGTAAAGAAGGGGGAAAGTGCTATAAATGTTTCTGGTTCCTAGGCACTGCTATAAAAGTTCTAAATGTGTATTTTCGAAGTCTACTAAAGTCCTGTCTCAAACTTTAAAAGGAGATATTGTGGGAACCTAAAGTCAGGTGACCAGATGAAGTCAATCTGCAAGTCATCTTGGATATTATATTTTACAGAGAGTAATCTCAGAATATAGAGTATTCTGTTTGCCTAACTAGAAAGACTGCTGCTGTACTTCATCTTGCCTTACCCAAGTAAGTTATTAAGGAGCAGTAAAATTATTTTAGATTCAGTCAGGAATATAGTGAAGATTAGTTTAGATATTGATTTTCTTTATTTGTCTGAGTCTGTCCTTCAATGTTCTTTTCAATATTTCCTGTGATCTGAACTCTGTGGTTTACTGTAAATATATATTCAGTATGTTCATGTTCTTTTATTATTTATCATTAAATATATTTAAAACTTTTATTGTGGCTGGTTCTTGTAGAGAGTATCCAACCTTTGAGAGTACTTATATTTATTTGATGACACTGTGTAGGCCACTCCAGAAAGGCCTGGCTGTCTTGGTGAATGACTACTATTTGTATTAGAATTAATATTGCACAGTATGATTGAACACCCTTTGTTAAGGGCCTTAGACTATCTGATTGTGAAGTGTCTGGTGGCAGTGATAACTACCTTATACTCGGGGCAGAAGTGGTCACAGCAGCTAAACCTGTGCCAGCTTTTCCAAGGTGTGTGTGTGAAAATTAAATCTTTCAGCATGTGTGTGTCAGCTACTTGAGGCAGGGACATGTAACACTGTGTTTACAGAGAGGGTACTGGAGGAGTTGGCTTGGACAATTGGCTGAAGACCTAAGCCTCCAGCTGAACCAGTGGGGAGTCTTATTGGAAATCTGGAGGAAGACAGATATAGAGACATCTAAAGCCCGGGCTGAGTGTGTTCCCTGTGTGCTCTTAAGGGAAATTGTACTTGATGCAGAGAGTTCTGCATCTGGAAATACTGAGTGTATCCATTTGTATTCCAAGTGCACGTCCCTCTCCAGTGTCAGTGATGAGGATTGAAGCTCCTTGATTACTGGCCCAACATGAGGATGACACATATTGGTGCCCATCACATATTGGTAGCAGTGGTGGGCGTCACATCAACTATGGACATAAGCTGATTATTCAACCTAACTTTTTCCCCCTCAACTAATTTATCTACTGACTTTGTGGACTAAATTTAAACTTTTTTTTCATGTATATAGAAGTATTTTACTTTGCCATTTTCTGGGGATTTAAACTATATTTTTGTAGCTTGGATTCTTCAGTTTAATTCAGAGGGTTTCCCAATTATTGTATTAAATATCTAAATTTACTTTAAAGTTTATTTTCAGGATGGTCCTCAGAATTACAATTTGGGAGATAAAGCAAAACCAAACTGAACACTGAACATCAATTGCTGTTCTCTCCCTATTATTAGGGGCAGCACCCCCACTACTATCTCCAAAGATGGCATATCTTGGTGGAAAGGGAATATTGCAGACAAAGTAATCTCAGGCTTAGTATATGTAGTCCCTTCTTTCACATGCTGAATGTTTCTATTCTGGGATTTGTACTTACATGTTCTAAACTTTTTAACCTGTTACCTTTCAAGGACTCCTCTTGTTTCACAGGAATAGTGACCAAATCTTAGTTTTTATTTCAGCTACATTTCGGACATATTTTTTTCACTTTACTGTACTACCACTCAATGTTTGATTAAACTTATTTTATTTTAGTCCCATTAGCTTTGCTTGTTGTATTCTTGTTCCACTAATTATACTGTTTTTAGTTTTACCTGTTAACATTGTTTTTCTCCCTAGCTGGCCTCTTTATAACTTTTCAATTTATGACAGAGAGAGAGAGTTCAATTTTCTTCAGCCTTTTAAAATCCCTGTGTTATCCAGATATGCCTCATGTGTGTGCAGTAAATGTGGTATTCTTAAGAAACATAGGGCAGGGTGCATTCATCGCTGACACCCCCCATTGAAATGTCAGCACTCATAATGCAGAGTGCTAACACACTGGAAAAAAACACCAACATGCAGAAGAAGAGTGAATAGTGATCATTGCTCTTCTCCTTTAAAATTTTTTGTAGGGAGGCAAGACCCCCTGCACCACCAAAGTGAGGGGCAGGCCCCCCATACCCCTTACCTTATTTATACCAACTCTAAGATTGTCATACCTCACATGAGTATTTCCAGGATGTAAGGCACTGGCACCCATGATGATGCCATCTGCAGTACACTTTAGCTCACATCTATGTATAAACAATACGTCTCAAACTACACTGGAAGCAGAACTTATATAAAAACAAAAAAGACAGGTTTATTCCAAAGATTTACAGGAAATGCAGAAAATACAGCTCTTTAGGTTTTCAGCTAAGAAAAAATACAATACCTTAAAGTTATCTCCACCATAAAGTTCCACTCAGGCTCTCCAGCAGGCAGGCTATTTTTATTACAAGGCACTGCAAAAGGCCCTGCCAGACCTCTCCTCAGCTACAACAAGAAGAAGAAATATTCACTTGAGTTTATTCATTGTCCATAACTACATTAAGCCCTGACTAGGCTTGTTGAACTCCAAAAGTCTTAGATCTTTGGTTAAAACCCTTGCTTTACCCCATGTTGAACCTCTGATTGAAGTACACACTTCCTGACTCTAGCCTTCCTGGCTACTTCCTTTTACATAATATCAGTAAAGCAGTAACTGACTTCATATTACTAGCTAATACAATTAATTACATAAATGCATTAATGAGGAAATTCCTCAGATACAAGGCACCTTAAAGGTACATCCCCCCACTCATAAGCAAGATACTATAACTTAAAGGCATATTTCCTATGTTCATATACATGATGTTACAATCACCCCCCCCCCTCCAGCATAAAATCATTGGTTTTGGGCTCACACTGATGGGTTGTGGGTCCTTGACAACCCCCCAGCAGTCCAGGGCTGTTGGTGAAAGTACACTGGAAGGGTTTGAAGGGCAGTGCCCAATGGCTTACAACTTTGTATTTCCATCTGTCTGTTTACTCAACCACTGTAATACAATATTGGTTACCCGGTTGAAGTATCAGCATAACAAATAGTATTTTAAGAAACAGAAAGCCTACTTCATTCTCGATCTGCAGCTGAATAAGTACTAATTAATTTCCTAGTAATATAGCACATGGTGTGATCCTCACCTATCCTGGAACAGCACTGCTCCCAGAGCTTTCTCTAATACCAATATATACAGTGAAAATTATTTGGTCAAATCATGAGTAACTAATACTAGTTCAGAACATAATATTCTCTTAAGCATATTAAATGTTCTATCTGCATCAGGGGACCTTTGCATCTTGGTAAGAGCTTTCTTTCTTTTGTAAGCAATGTAAAGAATATGTAATAGTTGCAAAATTAGGTTTTCTATAGTATCCAGTTAGTCCAAGACAAGCTTTCACCTGTCTTCTACTGGAAATATAGGCTAACTTCTATGGCCTCTATTTTTTCTTGTTCTGGTTCTACAACCCCCTTTCTTATAAGGTATTCTAAATTATTTGCTTCTACCATGTTTACTTTTCTTAGTATTCACAGTTAAGCCTGCCTAATATAGACTTCAGCATGCGTGCACTTTGGATGAGACTTCCAGTCTTCTGAATGGATGACCATGTTATCCAGGTATGCATCAACATATTGCTAATGGGGATTTGATACTTCATCCATCAATCTTGGAAAGGTGGATGGAGCTCCACATAGGTCAAGTGGCAGCACTATGTACTGAAACAAACATTTAGAGTTTGCAAAGGCTATTTTTCATTTCACAAGAGGGAAGTGGTATTGAAAATACTCCTTTGTCATGTCCAGTCTGTCAGTTATTTGGCCTTTCTTAGGTTCATTATCAACTCACCAATACTGAAAATGACATAGTTGTCAAACTTTGAAATGCTATTCAGTTTCCTGAGGTTATTACAGAATACAATACTTCCATCAGGTATAAGAACTACCACTACTGAGCTGCCTTTTCATTTTGTGAGTCTTCTATCTCCTAGTTTAAGCAGCTTTTGAACAACTTACAATTGTTTCTGTGATGCTGGTACTGCATAAAGTCTCAGTCTATCCTTCTATCTAGATGCTGTTTCTACGTTATATTTTATCAGATTAGTTTTCAGAGGCACGTCTGAACTTCACCTTGCAAGCTTATCACAGAATTTTCTACTTCTTTCCATGGCTTGAGTTCAGTAATTTGATAAATTTGCTCTGTCTTTCTCCTCCCTGTATCTAATCTTGTAGTTTACTGCATTTATTATTTAATTCATTTAAAATATCTCATGCCATTTAGCCAGAAACTGCTTTCTGGGAAGTGCATTAATACTAAATATGGAATATTGTATTTCAAAATTAATCTACATTCTAACTTATTCAGTAGATAGCATTTGTCTCCACCCGTAGGGGGAATGAACTATACCAAAAATGTTATCCTTTCTAAATTCCCATTGGGAACATTTTTAATATGAACTCCTACATCCTAAGGGTTTAAGTACACTATTGAATTGGATATGTTTGTTATAATGTTTTAAAGTAGCAATGAATATGAATGAGTGCTCTTGTATTATACTGTGAGAGTGGTTAAAAATGGATGAAGCTACTTTAACAACAAGCAATTTAATTGGATGTTTAAGACTGTGTTTATTTAAATAGTGTATGTAATGATTAATTGTTTTTACTATATAACAATATGTAGCTGTTAAATTAATTTGTTGGTGACTCCCTGTGAAGGTTCATGCCAAAGCAGTGTGGAGAATAAAGTTGTTGCTTTCAGCTTAGGTGTGTGATTTGGTCAATTATTATCCCTTTATGGATAACCACTTTGGAAAATAACAATACTAGCTCTCTGGCAATGGTGTTAGTATTAGCTTTACATAATGGCACTGTTTCTGAAATTATTGCAGCATAGTCCATTATTACTAATAATATGGTGATACCCATTACTAAAATGTATTCAATCCCCACAGTGTTCATAGCACTACTTTCAAATGTAGAATTTTATAATTTA
The DNA here is from genome assembly GCF_019279795.1 of Protopterus annectens. Lineage (NCBI taxonomy): Eukaryota > Metazoa > Chordata > Ceratodontiformes > Protopteridae > Protopterus > Protopterus annectens. The sequence goes on along the minus strand of NC_056748.1, from coordinate 784,738,156 downwards.
CATGACAGACGTCATTCCAGTCCCAGCCAACAATTCCTTTTAAGTTCATCTTAGCATATGTGACATGTACACGCCATGTCATTGCACAATTTTAATGCCTCTCAGCAACTGAGATGACAAGAATTGTGCTTATTCCAGTCTGCATCAATTTTCTTTGTTAGTGTTGCATTTAAATGCCACAATACAGGATTGCAGGTCATCCTCTGTATGTAGATTTTCTTTACTGACACATTTCTGAGGGTAGCTAGTATGTCAGACAGAGCAACCAACTACTGCTGCAGTTATTCCAGCTTCTGCTCAGTCTCCACCTTTGATTCCACAAGCAAAAATGTTAGCAGCTGTATATATAAGGAAACATACCACAGAGAGCAGCAAAAACAACAGACTCATTTGCAAGTACTTCCACTGGGATATATTAGCTCAAACAGATTATGCACTTGAAAGCATAGGTATTGTGAGTAACAATAAACTTGAAAGTCCTTGACAAAATTGCCCATACTAGCAATCTTCACCAGTGTAACTTTACAAAAGGCTTTGTTAGCAAGACATATGTAAAACACATCATGGGGAAAAAAATACAAAAATTATAGCTCAATTGGCTTTCAGGAAACAAAGAAAAAGAGTAGCTCCCTTCACTATAAAATTCCATACAGACTGTTAAATAAAGAGAGTGTTTTTATTACAAATTACTGCTGCAGGCTATGTCAGACCCACTCCTTAGCTTCAGCAACAACAAAAGGAATCTTCTCCTTAGTTTAGTCCAAAGTCACATCTACAAGAAGTCCAGAACAGGTTTATTGAACTCCACAAGTTTACCTCATGCTGAACTTTCATTTGAGGAACCCAATTCATGATTCAGGCTGCTTCCTTTTATACAAACAGTAAACTAGTTAATAACTTATCATTACTGTCTAATACATTCAATTAACATTACTTTCATGTGGGTGTGATATTTGATATTTGGGTTTAAGTGTATAAATTTAAGTATTTTACTTTCAGGTTTTTGAAGAATGCTGGTGCCTTGTGCTGAAAGTAAGGTAGTAACTTGAAATGAGTACTCTAACTTTGGTAGGAGTACATTAAAAGCAATGCTTTATTTAACTTCTTTACAGACAAGATGAGATAGTCTGTATGTCTTTGTGTGTGTGTGTGGGGGGGTGTAGTACAGTCATAAGTTCAGTCCTAGACATTTCTGTTGGATTACCTCAAATATTTATCATTACCTTGCCTGTTAGAGAAATTCACAAATAATACATAGATATATATATATATATATATATATATATATATATATATATATATATATATATATGGGAACACTACTATAGCTCGAACTTTTGAAATCGCGAATTTCAAAAGTTCGAGACCATGTAGCCGAAACCGTACATTACCGAAAGACCAGAAGCGTGAAATTCAAAATCCCGATGGCAAGGGATTTTGAGTTAGCGCTTCTGGTGTTGCGGTTCAGGTAAGTATGTGTGTGTAAGTGTGTTTGTGAGGGGCTTTAGTGTGTGTGTGTGTGTGTGTGTGTGTGTGTGTGTGTGTGTGTGTATATGAGGGGCTATAATGTGTGGGTGTGAGTTTGCCTTGTGTGTATGTCTGTGCGATCTCGGAGTTGGAATATTAAAGTCGAGGGGTGTGGGGGGCACAGGGGGGCGAAGCCCCCCCTGCTTATCTTTAGTGTAGGGTGGTTTCTTTGGTTATGGGGGGAGGCTGTGTATGTGTTTGTGTGTGTGCTGTATGTATGCAGAACTTTCGTGATTTTGACTTTCGTGCTTTTATCATGTCGGTAATGTGGGGTTTAGGGATTCTGGTCTCGGTATTGTGGGCTTCGGGATTGTGTAGATTTGGTATTAAGTAGTGATTCTGTAATATATATATATATATATATATATATGTATATATATATATATATATATATATATATCAAATGTGTGTGTGTGCCCACGCGTGTGTAAATATATATGGGTTTAATCTGTATGAAATTTCAGTACTTCAAAACCCACTTGGTCAAGACCAGTTGTTCGAAGTACCAAAACTTCAAAAACGAAGTACGGAGATCACAATATAGCATGGAATGGGAATATTCCCTTTTCCTCGCTGTAGTGCGATCTCAGAGTTGGTATATTTAAGTAGGGAGGAGAGTTTTCAGGGGGGGACTTGCCCCCTTGCAAAACATGTTTTCTATGTTTTTTTTTACTCAGTCGATCTGGCGAGTAGGCTTCAGCGAAAGTGCACTTTCATTGAAATGCACTTTCACTGAAGTGGGCATCTACTTTGTTCAATGTAATGCATTTTCAAACAAAGTAGATCCATATATATATTTATATATATATAAATATATATATATATATTTGGATCACTATCAGATTATCAAAATTTCAAAACTTCAAAATTCATATGGTCAGGACCATATGATCGAAGTTCTGAAACTTTGAATGTTTTGAAGAGAGATCACATTACAGAGTGGAATAGGAAATTTACCCTTTAACAATGTAGTATGATCTCGGAGTTGGTATATTTAATTAACAGGGTGTGTGGGGGAGAGCAGGGGGGCTTTCCCCCCTGCAAAAACCCAAAAAATAGATTTTTTTTTAATGCTCAAAGTTCCAAAACTTTGATCATATGGTTTTGGTCATATGAATTTTGAAGTTTTGGAAATTTAATAATTTTACATATATATATATATATATATATATATATATATATATATATATATATATGTGTGTGTGTGTGTGTGTGTGTGTGTGTGTGTGTGTGTGTGTGTGTGTGTATTATGTATAAAAAAGTTTATTCATTCTCCTTAGAGTTGGTTGTGTGGTATTCATTAACTGGTTAGGGAAACTGATGTGTTTTTAGACAGTCTTTGTGGGGTTTCTAAAAACACTACAGTGGATATTTGTTTAAAGAGGGTTTGTTCTTTTGTAGCCAAATCCAAAATGTCCTAAATCATTTTGAAATAAGAGGTTAATTTTATTTGCAGGCATACTTGCATTAGTGATAACAGTGTAAGGGCACAGATTAAAAATCTAGGCTTGGCACCTGCCAGATATCACAGGTAAACAGTGACAGGGTAAGGGTCTTAGAGATATTTGCGGAACACCTGTGCTTTGTATCAGTACTGCAAACTTTGAGAAGAAACACTAAATATTCTGTTAGAAAAGGAGTCATCAAACCAGCTGTCTACCTGACTACTGTACTCTAACAATAGAACAAAATGGTAAGAACTGTAATCAGTTACTTCCAAGTCTTAACTTTTTCTGTAAGACAGGTGCTCCAAGTTTCAACATGATTCACCTGTTTGAGTTAATATATGGAAGACATCCAATGGTTTGCTACACATAGAAAATGAGATTTGGAGGAAGAGAATACCCATTTATAAGTGCCATAGCACATGTCATAAAATTGCAAGATAGTTTGTAATTCTGATGTTTTAAAAAACAAATTTAAAGGGCACAGGAGAAGCAACAGACAGTGAATAATACAAATGTCAGTTTCAAGGAGTTCAAGGAATTATTTAGTATAAGTTCTGCTGAAAATAAATCCCAAACAAGATGGCAAGGACCATTAGAAATGATAGAAAAGAACAACAAATGAACTACAAAACAAGACTAAACTGGAAAGAAAATACCACAGCAAATGTATCACGCAGCCACATTAAAGCCACAGAGGGATGCTGAAGCTTCTGTGGTTATCCTCTGAATGCTACCATTACTATTCAAGCAGACTAAATTTGTCTAAAGCCAAGAAGCAAGATGAAAAAGTGTTTCTACTGAGAAAGATTTTTTTTTCTGAGCTGCCTGGTAGAAACATGCAGTATTGTACTGAAACTGCACAAGGGGAAAGAATAAATCTAAAACTATACAGGGTGCTAGGGTCTCCAAAGAAAAAACATAAGCAAACAAGTCAGGAAAATAAGTCAGAATTTACTACGGAGTCCCAGAGTGAATGGAACAGTATGATTATGTTAGTCCCTAAGCTGCATGGCTCCATAAGACTTTTTTAATGATTTCCAAAACCTGAGATATTCAGGTTTGACATTTTCCTAATACCTAGAGTGGATGAGTTCATAAAGAGACTACGAAAGCAAGGTTTTTGACTACCCTAGATTTGACCAAGAGGTATTGGCAATTTGCCCTCATCCCTGAAGCCAAAGTCAAGACAGCATTCTTCACTACTGAAGGTCTTTATTAGTCTCTTTCACAAGAAGCAACTGACACCCATCAAAGGCTCATGGTCTGGATATTGCTTTGGATCCTCATGTCAGATCCTGAACTGTGTGCCTTAATGACACAGTAATTTATTCAGAGGATTGGAAGTTATATTTAGCAAAAGCACAAGATGTGCTAGAAGCATTAAGACAGACAGGACTCATACTTCATGCAGGTGCATGAAGTCAGATATTTACGATGAGACTGGGAGAGGGGTGTTTAGACCTGTGACACCCCAGCACTGGCCCAGTAATCAAGGAGCCGCAGTCCACACCACTGGCAACAGTGGGTGGATGTACACAATGGAAGGATTACAAATACACACACAGTAAAGTGCAATTTCCCTTAAGAGCACAAAGAGACCATACTCAGTCTGGGTCTGGTTTCTCCCTCTTTTTCCAGTTTCCAGATCCCCAATAAGACTCCCCACTGGCACAGCTACAGAGTTGAGTCCTTAGCCGGGGTTCCAAGCCAAGTCCTCCCAACCATTGCTTTGTGTCCCTGTCCAAGTAGCTGACACATACACACACTTGGGAAAGGCTGGCACAGGTGTATTAGCTATGCCCCCTTCTGCCCAGACTATAATGTAATTATCACTGCCACGAGAACCCCTTATCAGCTACTATTACAAGATGGGTTGCCAACTGGCTCACTGACAGAACCCACACTGTAAAATTTGCATACTCCAAATCTAACTTCAAACCAGTGACAAGTGGAGTACCACTGGGTTCAGTCCTGGGACCTCTCCTGTTTGGTATCTACTTCTCTGAAGTACAGGTTAACACAGAAGGCCTCTGGCTAACTAGGTTCGCAGATGACTGCAATCTAGGAGCCACAGTCGAGTCCCCAAATGATGTAGACATCCTACAGAAGGGCCACTCTGAGACAGATGCCTGGTGTCAGAGGCATGGCCTCAAGCTCAATGCCAAAAAGTGCATTGTCATCCCATTTGGGTAAAAACTCTGCACCCATGAACTACCACATAAATGGCAGTCTACTTAACACAGAATGTGTGATAAGGGACCTTGGGACCCAAGTGGACAGTAGTCTTTCCTTTGATAATCACATTGTCACAGTAGTCAGGAAATCCTTCTATGTGGCACACCTCATCACAAAAGGGTTCTCATCCAGGAAAAAAAGAGGTCACTGTTCCCCTCTACTCGGCACTCATTAGACCCATTATAGAATACAATGCCCCTTTTTGAATGTACCTCACAAGACATCTGCAGCAGCTGGAAAGGCGACAGAAGCACCTCACAAAGAGGATTACTCACCTCAAACAGATGCCCTGCACTGACCATCTCAAAAAACTCCAGCTTTACTCTGTAGCATATCGCCTACTCCAAAGAGATATCTGCCTAACATATATAGCTATGCTAAATCCAGAGCTGTTGGACATGCTACACCTAAAGAAATCCAAATCCTGCTGAGCTACATGCTCTAGGGACCTAAACCTTGTCACCTTAATAAACAGGACATGCTGGAGGGATAGATTCCTGTCCCAGAGACTTACTATACTCTGGAACAAGCTACCCATCTATGTCAAGCAAAGTTCCTCATTAGCACTCTTCAATAAAAATCTTGATGAGTGGATGGGGAATAGGAATTACACCCTGGGGATCACTTCTGCGGCTCTGCTCAACAGGGGCAGATGAAATTTATTTTCTTGGGTGGCGTAAGCCAGGGAACCTTATTGGCTAGACTTACTTAGAACCTTGGGCCGACAGCCTAGTACCTATGAACCTATAAAGCCCTTACCAGAGGGTGTCCAATCCTACTGTGTAATGTTACTATTAATCCAAATGGTAGTCTGACCAGGAGCAAGGCTATTTAGGAGTGGCATGTACAGTGTCACCAAATTCATATGAAAGTACGCTAAGAGCTTAAATATGTCTCACAAATATCAGCCACAAAGATAGGTTTAAATACATTTAATAACAAATAAAAGAACAAGACATTACTCAGTAACTCAGCACAGTAACTTCAGAGTTCAAAATCACACAAAATATTTAAAACAACATTGCAGGACAGTTTCAAATAAATAAAGAAGACATCCACACTACAGTTTACTATATTTCTATCTGGAATCTAAAAGAGTTACTATGCCCTAAAAACTTACTTAGAGAACAACATGCAGGAAGACGTGCTGAATAGATGTTCTTATTAGGTCAAAAACAAAATACAAAATGCCCAGTCTCTCTCTGAGAGAGTTCTTAAATTAATATCAAGTACTTCTGGGTTATCTTGGATGACATCACTTTTTGTCACCTGACTTTCAGTTCCCAAGCTAAACCCCCTTTTGGCAGAGACTAACAGAATTTTAGTACCTCCCAGTGAAAAATACATATCTCTCAGAAATTTTCAGACCCTGGAAATCATAAAACAATATAACACTTCTGCATCTCAAACCCAGTAATTACGTCTTTTCCAAGACAATACAAAAACATCTAGCTCTAGACATTGTGTCTGCTACTGAACTGAAACTGCGAGAGAACTTTTATAGCACAATCATAAAACATTTTAATTTCAGCTTATTTTCTCTGAATTTTTTTTAAGTTAACATTTTATGCTCCAGCTGCCACTGTTAAAAATATATACATTTACACAGCCGCAATAGTTTATAGACATTTCTGTTCTAAGCCAGCAAGGCATGCTGTGGTTCCATTTTAGCTCAGTACATAACATACAGCTCTGTATTAATCCTATCAATATTCACAAATGACAGAATTATTTACAGAATTCCAGATAGCTAGGCTGGCAGTATTTCCCTTCTGTTACAAGACCAAATAAAAACAATTTTGTGTTCAGAACCAGTTTTGGTTGCCCCTGACTTCAGTAAACCCTTTGTTGTATAACTAATACATATAAGGTTAGATTAGGAGCTGCGTTATCCAGGTAAGTAGGAGGTGAATAACACACAGTCTGGTACCGAAATAGATTACTGATTAAGATCAAAAGCAGGCATTCTACCATAACACGATAAGTTTTCAATTTTAAGTAGACATTAACTTCCCAACAATATTACTTATTGGGATGCAGATTTACCCTAGTAACAAACCAGGCACCCCTGCACTAGTTATACAAACAAAGGGACATAAACATCAAATTATACAGATGGGCTTTATTTCTGCAACCTTTCGTGTACTGTT